>NC_060123.1:258935491-259238522 GCF_021461395.2 Schistocerca americana
GGGGTATGTTTATAATAGACCTGCTCCTCCGAATGCGCAACACGCATCCAGTGTAATTTGACGAAAATGTTGATACTTCTGCGACAGGAAAATTATTTGCAAAAACTAACGTCAGATGAGAAATTAATCTATTCGTACATTTCTATTCAGCACACTGCAAGTATACTGAATTTGATTTGTAGTTTACTGAATTCCACTGTGGGCGTTACAGTCAAATAGCAAACCAAAAAGGGAACAAAAACGCTACAGAAGCGACATTGCGATCATCTTCCCTGCTTGAAATACCTATGATCATTTAAATTGTAGATTTTGAGAAAGCTTTTGACTATGTCGACTGGAATACAGTCTTTTAAATTCTGAGGGTAAATTTTGGAAATTTGTCGTAAGGTCTTATGGGACCAAACTGCTGACGTCATCGGTCCCTAAGCTTACGCACTACTTAATCTAACTTACACTAAGCATAACGCTCACACACACCCATGCCTGAGGGAGGACTCGAACCTCCGACGGGGGGAGCCGCGCGGACCGTGAAAAGGCGCCTCGCGGCAACCTTGAGGGTAGCAGGGATTATAAAGGGAGCGAAAGATTATCTACAACTCGTACGGAGTCCACACTGTATTTATAATTGCGGGACAGTAAAGGGAAGTAGTAGCTGGGACAGGACTGGTGTCATCGCAACTCAGTCCCAAAGGATAATGCTCGTTTCACAATTACTGGAAACGTGACGTCATTTTGACGTCACACGTAGTATCGACGACCGAATGATCGGCTATTTCGGGCCTCTCAAACGGCAAAGAACCTAGAAGAGCAGCTGAACGGAACTGATATGTCTTGGAAAGTGATGATATGATACATATGGCAAAAATAAAACAAGGGGAATGGATTGTAATCGAACTAAATTCGTCGGTTTAGCAGTCAAAACAATCTAAAATGCGACGCACATGTTGACATTCTAGCAAGTAAATTGTATAAGAATATATTTGCAGTTAGTATGATCAGAAAGTTCTGCAAAGATTAGGAAATGACACAACAGAACTATATGAGTTTTGTTATTTGAGCAGTAAAGCAAGCCCAACGGCCGAAACAGTGTGGAAATAAAACGTAGACTGAAAATAGCAAGAAAATCGTTTCTCAAAAGGAGGAATTTGTTAACATCGAATGTAGAAATAAATGTTAAGAAGTCTTTTCTCAAGCCATTTCTTTCTAACGTAGGCCTGTACGGAAGTGAAACGTGGATGATAAGCAGTCAAGACCGGAACAGAATAGAAGCTTTCGAAATGTAGTGCTACAAAATAACAATGAAGATTATCTTGTTAGATACAAGAAGTACTGAGGAGGACAGAAATTCATGGCACAAGGTAGAGTAGCAAATTTTAGATTGCTTTGAATTGTTAAACCGAGGAATTTTATACTAAACTCTTTTCTTACTAATTCAGTGCCTATGTATAATTTAATTTCATTATTAAAACTACTGTTGTTGAACTCCATGATTCATGTTTTACTTCTGCTTACATTTAAGTGGCTTTTACTGAAGTATTGAACTGTTTCATTTAAGTAATCTATTCACGAAATACGGAAACACTGATATGCTCCTCAACTGTTTGTTCCGTCCAGTAATTGCTACACACTAGTTTTCCTTTATAAATTCTGTTTTAGATTTTTACTGGCCGCGAAGGCAGTGCGCACTCCAGACGGGACTGAGCGCCGCTTCGCGCTGCAACGTGCCGACCTGCTCGCCACTTCTACGAGCCTGGTGAAGACGCCGACACCAGCGCCACGCACAACCCGACGGCGAAACAGAGCAACAGGTGCAGGCGGCGGCTGCCACCTCCTATCGACGGCTGGTAGCCTAGCACGCGGACGCACGCTGCAGCCAATAAGAGCGATACTCCACAAAACCAACCAATCCTGTGGTCAGCTCGCACGCCGCACTTTACCTCGGGGCGATGACGACACACGTGTCTTGTCGTTTTTATCAAACATTTTTCACTCCAGCGCGGACCTCTTTGCTGCGGCTGTCAGCCGGGTGTAGCAGCGTTTCAGAGAAGCACGACACGGGCAGTGCTTTTACGCGCAGGCGCAAGAAGACCTCTGCGGTCGCTTCGTTGATTCCATTCCATCCAGCCCGCTTGATTTTGAAATAAAGGTAAGCTGAGTAACATACGTTACACCACTGGATGCTCATCGACACCAACTGTAATGACAAAACGTATTTACGGAATACCTAATGTTAAACAAAAGAAAAAGATATGTGCGTGCATTCCCGGGCACAGCTATGATCTCTGATACGGATATTTTGTGTAAGGCAGTTTAGCAAATAACGATGACAGATTCTACACCTTGTGAAGACTGTTGTAGCTCTACTAGGATTAAAATTTTGGCAATAAATGCTTAGCCACTCTCAATCAGGGAATGCTGTTCGTTTCTACTGGCATTTGACTTACAAGTGATACAAATCAATATCTGTGCACAGACCTTCAAAGAAACATTATACCTACAATTACATGGTATCTAAATAGCTTGAAATCTTATCATTGATACTGCACTGAACATAATACTTTTGTATTTAGAAGGCTCTTTTACAGCCTTGAAACCCAAAGAGCTATCGTATTTTGCGCAATTGCAGTTATTTTTGTCTTATTGGCTTTTTTTTTTTTTTTTTTTGAAAATTGCTACAAAAATAATTTTCAACAAATACCAATTCTGGCAGTACCGTGCGTATTAATAATCGAACGCCACAATCAACATGGACAAGAAGGGAAGACGGAAAACACTGATCAACTTTTTCTCAGTAATCTGAAATTATGTTGGAAATTCAGAGAGAACATCATTAGTAAGTGTTTAACAATTATTTGCCACGCGGGGTAGCTGCGCTGCCTGAGACACCTTACCACGGTTCACGCGGCTCCCACCGTCGGAGGTTCGAGTCCTCTCCCGTGCATAGGTGTATGTGTGTGTGGCCCTTGGTGTAAGTTAGTTTAAGTTAGATTAAGTAGTGTATAAGCCTAGGGACCGATAACCTCAGCAGTTTGGTCCCATACGAACTTATCACAAAACTGTTATTTTTATCCAAGAAAGCAGGAAAACAGGAGTAGAAAAGGAATCTGAATATTATCTGAAATTATGGAATTTGCTTTACATTCCCGTATGTTTTTTGATACGTATCTGAATGAGTCTTTATAGCTCTACAAACAGTTATTCACTGACGTTTATGTAAATCCAGATGTGCATGCTTACGTGTGTGACGTGTCAGAGCTTACTTTACCGAATGACTTAATGATACGCATGGTTTTATGGTATGTAGTTGTTCACAGTCAGAAATGATGTATTTCCGCTCAGTGACTGGCACGGTAATCATAAATCCTTTAAGCGAGATGACAGTTATTCCTACATTACAGATATTGAGATAGGTGGTGTCTAACAACGGCTTTGACCCAGCGTTAGTTATGAGGCTATACACAAGGAAACAGAAGGAACAAAGTAGGAGAAGAGATTAAGTTACATCACAAAGAACTGAACAAAAGAAAAAAGAGAGGTTTATAGTTTTACCACACTGAGGACACATTTCCGATACGTCGTTTTTTTCGGAAAACTGTGCTGCAAATTGGCTTCAGGACAGAGAACACTGTAGGAGCACGCATTATACACAACATAGATAAGAGCCGGGCACGCAACATGTCCGGAGTATAAAAAGCAGTAGGTAGTGACGGTGATACGTTTTATGTTGAGAGAACCGGGATAAACTTGAAAACTAGGTATAGAGAAAATGTTAATGTTAATTAATCGAATCCCTCAGTATTTAGTTGCCATCTGAGAAAGTGCAAACTTTGTGTTAATAACGTCACTGAAGCCATCACCATTGTTCAAAATTAAGACAGGGGTAGTTTACTGAATATGTTATAAGAAACATATGACGAAACACCCACACAATGTTCTTAATGAACAGACGAGGTTACGAAATAAGATGTGCATGCAGGCCGTTAACAGTGTTTTAACTGAACAGGTTCCGTATCATAGTTTCCTCCGTTCTCCTGCGTGTAAATTTAACTAAATTTGACCGAGCGAGGTGGCGCAATGGCTAGCACACTGGACTCGCATGCGGTAGGACGACGGTGCAATCCCGTGTTCGGACATTCTGTTTTAGGCTTACCGTGATTTCCCTAAATCGCTCCAGGGAAATGCCGAGATGGGTTCCTTTGAAAGGGCATGGCCGATTTCCTTCCCCGTCCTTCCCTAATCCAATGAGACTGATGACCTCGCTGTGTGGTCTCCTCCCCCACACAACCCAACCCAACCCCAACTAAATTTGGAAAGATGTCTTGGTTTATGCGAAATGCCATCAGATTTCAAGAAGAGTATAATTATTCCAATCGCAAAGAAAGCAAATGTTGACAGGTGTGAAAATTACCGAACTTTCAGGTTAATGAGGCACGGTTGCAAAATACTATCACGAATTCTTTACAGACAAGTGGAAAAACTGGTAGAAGCCGACCTCGGGGAAGATCAGTTTGGATTCCGTAGAAATAATCGATAATTTGGTTATAAAAGGAACTATGACTTTTACATATTTCAAAGAATGCGTTTAACGTACCGAAACTTCCAGAAACTGTTAAAGGGGTGAATGTAAAGCCACTGACTAATAACAAAAAAAAAAAGAGCGACGTTCTTCACTTGTACTTAAATCTATCTGTTGTGTCGGCTACGTTACTATTTCAAGCCATACCTTGTCATTTAATCATTTTGAGAGGCACCCACATGCCTTGCTCATACTGTGGCATCAAGCAGTCAGGCCTACAAGAAGAGTGGTCTGCCAAGCGAGTGGATTCATTCTTATTTATCAAGTAACATGAGCTCTAGTACTCACAATTAAGTTGCAAATTATTCTCCTGTTTGAATATTACGCAACGGATACGGATAACGTGGATCAGATTCTTAGTAATTTACGCAACTCTGACTGCTCACTACGCACTGGCAATACAACATTTTCGTTCTTACCCAGCCGGCCGAAGTGGCCGTGCGGTTAAAGGCGCTGCAGTCTGGAACTGCAAGACCGCTACGGTCGCAGGTTCGAATCCTGCCTCGGGCATGGATGTTTGTGATGTCCTTAGGTTAGTTAGGTTTAACTAGTTCTAAGTTCTAAGGGACTAATGACCTCAGCAGTTGAGTCCCATAGTGCTCAGAGCCAGAGCCGTTCTTACCCAACGGCTTTGATCAACACGTGGCCATCGCACTGAATATGAATGGCACACACATTATAAATTCTGGATATCATGACAACATTCTATTCGAAGGAAAAGGCCACCAATCTTTTTATTTTCACTATCTTTTTTATTCCGATAAATTCTATAACCTAAACACACCATTATCTAACACTACAGTGCACTTTCTGGATAGGATGGTGGATCTTTTGCTATATCTCACACGTCGACTCTCACAACCATCATCACGAAACTTTCCTCCAGACCGAGCGGTACAAAAAGGCACATGCATAGCCCAGTGCCTCTGAACCTATCTTGCTACTCTCCCATGCAAAGCACACATACTTAAATTACATGAAATACACCACACTGGTTACATGGAATACAACACAAGGAATAGTCACAACGTTATAATCACATCACTTTCAGCTTTCCCACTTCAATTAGTATTTATCCCAGTTTCACACGACACTGCCCCACTTCATAACTTCTCTTTCCTACTATGAACTCTGGAGGATATATGCACGTCTTCCTGTGCAATGCAAGCCGAGTGGCGTTGCTGGATAGACGGCTGACTAACCTTGCTTCACTCTCAGAGTATTATAGTTTGAATCAAGCGTCACACGGAAACATAACACGCAAAGTAATATTAAGAACATATTCGTCACACACGCGAGTCCTCAACTGATACCATGGACGAGTACTTCTCCTTATCCTTTGTCTCTCACACAGATTGAGACTCACACACTACTCACCACGTGGAAGTACACGTCTCTAATTTCAAGTCCTGCACGCATTGTCAGTGCATGTGCGAACATTACGGAAGGCGAACTACTCGCTGTTGAGAGCAATGTTGTTACACGTATTGCCAAATGCATTGAGGTTGACGGACATCATTTTAGCATTTATTGCATTAATGTGGTATTTACAGGTAATCACGATGTAACAGTATGCGTTCTCAGAAATGATAAGTTCACAAAGGTACATGTATCACATTGGAACAACCGAAATAAAATGTTCAAACGTACCTACGTTCTGTATTTTAATTTAAAAGACCTACTTGTTACCAACTGTTCGTCTAAAATTATGAGCCATATGTTTGCGCCATCTATCACAAAGCGCAAAAAGTGGTCCAACCAAAACATTCATATTTCTTTACGTACTACACGAATATGTAATAGAAAATGAGGGATCCTATTTAAAAAAAACGCATTTGATATCCGTCTGACCTATGGCAGCGCCTTCTAGCGGGCCAACTATAGCGCCATCTGGTTTCCCCCTTGAAGCTAGACAAGTTTCGTTGTTTGTAGTTTTTTCGTTTTACGCTTATTTCGTGAGATATTTGGCCCGGTCACGATCAATGGACCACGTGTGTGTGTATTATTATTTTTTCACAAGAAGGGAGAAGTATGATGGTTCACTCAGTTGGATGCGAACCGCCTAGAATTCATCCCCTGTGCCAATCTTTTCATCTCAAAGTAGCAATTGCAACTTACTTACTCAATTATTTTCTGGATGTATTCCAATCCCTGTCTTTATCTAGTTTTTACCCTCTTCAGCTACCTTTACTACCATGAGGTCTAGACAGATGTCCATATCCCGTCCCTCCTATTTGTCAGTATCTTCCATACATTCCTGTCCTCGCTGATTCTGTGGAGAACCTCCTCATTCGTTATCTTATCAATCCAACTGATTTTCAACATTCTTCTGCAGGATCACATCTCAAACGCTTCAGTTTCTTTCTGCGCTGCTTTTTCCACAGTACTGTCACACGGCCACACAACGCAGTATTCCAATCGTATGTTCTGAGAAATTTCTTCCTCAAATTAAGTTTTATGTTTGATACTAGTGGACTTCTGTTAGCCAGTAATGCTTTATTTTCCAGTGCTGGTCTGCTTTTTATGTCTTTCTTGCTCTGTCCGTCATGGATCATTTTGCTGCCTAGGCAGCAGAATTCCTGAACTTCATCTACTTCGTGATCACTAACCCTGATGTTAGGTTTCTGCTGATCATTCATTCTTATTTCTGCTACTTCTCATTACTTTTGTCTTTCTTCGATTTACTCTCAGTCCAAATTCTGTATTCATTAGACCATTAGATTCAATATATACCGTAATTCTTCTCCACTTTCGCTAAGGATAGCAACGCCATCATCGAATTTTATTACTGACATCATTTCGCCTTGAACCTTTATTTCCGTCATTGCATCTTAGAAGTATAGGCTGAACAGCAGGGGCAGAAGACTGCATTCCTGTCTTACAGCCATTTCAAAGCGAGTCCTTCTTTCTTGGTCTTCCACCGTTATTCAAGTGGTTCAGATGGCTCTGAGCACTATGGGACTTATCTTCTGAGGTCATCAGTTCCCTGGAACTTAGAACTACTTAAACCTAACTAACCTAAGGACTTCACAAACATCCATGCCCGAGGCAGGATTCGAACCTGCTTCCGCAGCGGTCGCGCGGTTCCAGACTGTAGCGCCTAGAACCACTCGGCCACTCCGGCCGGCCTTTCCACTGTTATTGTTCCCTGTTGTGTCTTAAACACATTGTGTATTTCCCGTCTTTTCCTATACCTTAGCCCAATTTTTTGAGATTTTTCAAACATCTTGCTTCATTTTACATTTTCGAACGCTTTTTCCAGGTCGACAACCCCTAAGTAAGTTTGTTGATTTCTATTCAGTCTTGCTTACATTTTCAACCGCAAACAGATCGCCATCTAACTCTCCTCAATTTTCTTTTCCATTCTTTGTATATTATTCTTGTCGGCTGCTTGTGTGGATGAGCTCTCATGCTGATTGTGCGATAATTTTCACGCTTGTCGCCTCTTGCTATCTTCGGAATTGTGAGGCTGATGTTTTTCCGAAAGTCGTATAGTATATCACAAGTGTCATACATTCTACATACAGATAGAATAGCCGTTTTGTTGCCACTTCCCCAAGTGATGTTAGAAATTCCGAAGGAGTGTTATCAATCCTTCCTCCCTTATTTGATATACAAGCTTGCAAACTTACAAAGCTCTTCTAAATTCTGATTCTTATGCTGGATCCTCTATCTCATCCCCATCTATCTTCCATCACGTCATCAAACAAGTCCTGCCTCACAGAGGCCTTCAATATACTCTTTCCACATATCTGCTGTCTCCTCTGCATTTAACAGAGGAATCACCTTTGCACTATTAATATTACCGCCCTTGCTTTTAATCCACCCAAGGTTGCTTTGACTTTTCTATATGCTGAGTCAGTCCTTCCGACAATCATTTCTTTTTCGATTTTTTCACATTTTTCGTGCAGCTATTTTGCCTTACCTTCCCTGCACTTACTATTTATTTCGTTCTTAGCGAACTGTATTTCTGTAATCCTAGATTTCTCTGAACATTTTTGTACTTCCTTCTTTCGTCAATCACCTGCAGTACTTCTTCTGTTAACTATCATTTCTTAGCAGTTACCTTCCTTGTAACTGTGGTTTTCTTTCTAACTGCTGTGACTGTCCTTTAGAGAGATGTCCATTCCTCTTCAACGGAACTGCCTACTGAGCTATTCATTATCGAATTACCTGCAGCATCAGAGAACTTCAGGCATGTCCCTTAGTATTTCTGTATCCACCTTATTCGCATATTGATTCTTCCTGACTAGTCTCTTAAACTTCAGCCTAGTCTTCACCATTACCAAATTGTGATCTGGGTCTGTATCTGCTCCTGCATACGCATTACAATTCAATATCTGATTTCGGTATCTCTTTCTGACCACGACGTCATGATGTAATCTATTTCGAATTTTCCCGTATCTCCCGACCTTTTCCAAGCATACCTCATCCTCTTGTGATTCTGGAACAGAGTATTCGCTATTACCCTTTGAAAGTTTTTATAGAACTCAATTAGTTTTTGTCGTCTCTCATTCTTACTAGGAAGTCCATCTTATCCCGTAACCCTTTTTCGACTCTTTTCCCTACAACCTCTTTGAAATCCCCCATGACTATTGGATATTCATCTCCTTTTACGAAATGAATTAACCACTCAATACCCAAATATACTTCCTCCACCTCTTCATCTTCGTCTCGCGACGTCCGCATGTATATTTGAACTATTGTTGTCGGTGTTGGTTTGCTATCGATTCTGATGACAACAGCGCTGTCGCTTATTCTGTTCGCGTTAACTCATTCACTGGCCTACCTTCCCATTAACAACGAACCCTGTTATACCCTTTTCTGCTGCTGTTGACATTACCCTATACTCATGTAACGAGAAATCCGTCTTCTTTCTATTTCACGTCACTGACCTCCCGCTATATTTAGGCTGAGGCTTTGTACCTCCCTTTTGAGATTTTCTTAGCTCCGCTATCAAATTCAAACTTCTGACATTCCACACGGCGACTCGTAGAACGGCAGCCCTTCGTTGGTTATTCAATTTTATTCTTGAGATCGCCTCCGCTTTGGCAGTGCCCTCCCGGAGATCCGAATGGACGACTAGTAGGAATGTTTTGCCAATCGAGAGACCATCATGAGACTATTTCAGTTACGTACCACATGTCATGTGGGTACACATTATGTGTCTTTAGTGCAGTGGTTTCCATTGTCTTCTGCATACTCATACCGTTGATCATTGCTGTACTTCTGCCTTCAGGGGCAGTTTCTCACCTCAAGGGCTTGAGAGTGCCCTGAACATCTGCCCGCTCCTCCGTCCTCTTTAATAAGGCCGTTCGCTGAATGAGGCTGATTTAATATGCCGGAAGTCTTCGGCTGCTATTGATTATGATTTTTATTCAAAATTTAAGCAACGTGGACGCTCGAACCATGGACCGAAAACGTTTTGAGTACTAGTCAAGGACGCTACCCATAAACCACGGGTGTTGAAATGTACGTGAACAAAATTGTAAAAACTGTTTTCGAACGCCCTGTACATTCGAATTGTCTGTCCTTGGCACAGTGGAGTTCCATACACTAGGTGCACTTGGGAATAATTTCTAAGCTGATCTACTGTAGTGAAATCAGCTGTGTCAGGGACAGGTAGTTCGAATGCATAGTGTAACAACAGAACAAATATTTGTATATTATATGAAGGTAGTAACTGCTCTCAAAAGAACAGATACCACTGATACCGTGCTGCTTCTCTAGAATAAATGATAATTAATTGAAATCCTCAGCTGCCGACAGGTGTTGTTGATATACCTGGATGGGGACAGCTGAAAATGTGTGCCGCGACCGGGCAAGGGATAAGTCCCTGCAGTCCCGCTATTAATCTGTATCCTCGGTGTCTCAGATGGATAGAGCGTTTGCCCTGTAAGCAGGAAATGCCGGGTTCGAGTCCCGTCGGGGTACACATTTTCAGCTGTCCCCATCGAGGTATATCAACAACACCTGTCGGAAGCTGAGGGTTTCAATTAATTATGATTTGTATATTACACTAGAACTATTTCACAGTCACTTGATAAAGACAGAGAAAATGGCACGAAAACTAACGGACTCATTCGAAGCTACTCACAATTATGCACCCATCTGTGGCTGGAGAGTACATATGTAATGAAAGTTGCTGGTTCTTTATTTCAACGCAATGCTGGAATTGCATTAAGATTGCAATGTTTTTCAACTAATAAAATTGAATTCTTCATTATTCTTCCTGACTCATAAACTAGTCTTTAAAAAAGAGTTGATACAAAACAAAAAAAACTCAAGTAATGGGTAATATACAAAGAAACCCAAACAAAATAGTGATTTGGGTTTCTTTATATTTCATCCATTGTGCTTTACTTTTCTTAAGAATACTAATGAAACTTTAAAACTTACGATGGTTTGATGTTTAGGTTTGTTAGCGTAGTTGCTGAACTAACATTAGCATAATTGTATTTACTGTGTTTGGAAATAGACACTTATATAACGGACGATCAAAAAATTTTCCGGTGGGAGGCCGTTCAGTACAGAATCGGTATGCCAGTCATGCAAAATAGCCGTAAGCACTGAGCAATCATTCCACTGACATATGTGATTGAAGATGCCCGTTTGATAAAATGCCATATCATGCCTGCTTGACATACACGTCCGACAGGAATCGTCTTTTTTAAGGAATCTAAGGCATGATAAGCGCATGAGAAGAGATCAAGAATATAGGGGGAGTGCTCTAGTTGTAAAGTACGTAACTGATGAGGCTGACCTTCAGACGAGTCGCAACCAGCGCGCAGCTTAGCCCACAATTCCATAACGGTGGTTTTCGGCAGATATGCTGCCCGATACACATTCTTCGTTCTCCGGTGAATGGTTACCGGTGTTTGTCCTTCGGCAGCCAAAAAAAGAAAAACAACACATTGCCCCAGTTGGACCCATGTGGTAATAACGTCGGCGTAGTTTACGTTTCTGCATTTACAGCATGCATGTCGGAAAGACACGAATGCCACACTTATCCCTTGCATACATGTTGGTGCTTGTACTAGGGTTGTCCAGAAAGTAAGTTCCGAAATGGAAACCACTGGGAAAATCCGGTAAAGCTTTGCACAGATGTGTTGGTCAGTGTCTCTAGTATGCCCGTCGATCGTGTCGCGTCGCTCTTTTCAGTTTTGAGTGAACAGTGAGCACGTAAAGATGCGTAGGGAGTAGTGTCTTCCCCCAAGTATGAGGGCCTGTTTAGAGATTTCGCCTGTGTCATGCAGCCCACATAACACAACTGTCGAACAGTTCCTTCTTCATACCAATTCTCGGCCGCACACTGCAGCGTTTCCGATGAGAAGTGATTGATCACCCACAATACAGTCCGTAATTGGCTCCCCGTGAGTCTCATCTCTGCTCACAATAAGCGCTGGCTATGAAGACAAAATTTTTCCACAGATAACGAGCTGCAGACCAGTGCAGATAACTGGCCGAAAGCACAGGCGGCTGCCTTCTATGACGAGGATATTGAAATGATACAACTACCACAAAACTCGAAGTTGGAGCGTCGACTATGTAGCGAAGTAGGTTGAAGGTGTACCTAACTGTTGCAAATAAAACGTTTCTGGTTTTTACTGTGGTTTCCATTTCGCGACCGATTGGAACTTACTTTCTGTACAACCGTCGTATACGCACATCGGAGTCGGGCTACGTTGCACATAGGCTGTAGCAGCACCCTCAAATGGAAACTTTTTGATGGCTGCTGCGTTTGTTCCTCACTACAAAAGCACGGAACGAAATTGGAGGAACGGTCACCACCATGGAATGGTAGTGCACCACAAATCGGTGTGACAAGAGAAGTCACGGCCACGCAGAAGTCGAAGTACTGTTCGGAAAACATCAACGTGGCGTCACGGCCAGTCCGAGAACACTTTTCCACACAAGCGACCTATCACTCAGCGCTCCCACTCCCCTCTTACACTTTCACCGTGTCAGTTTTTGCTGCTAGTTGTGATGCGCACTCTGAACATATCTTGTACCTGATTACCCCTCTAAGCTAGGGGCTCCAAGTGGCCGCAACTAATAGTAGTAGGTTCTGCACACAAAACTTACAGTTGTGGCGCCTATTACGCCCCTCTCTGCCTAGCAGCGGCGGCTTGTGTAGCTTGAGCGTTCAACTAGCCCTGCGTGGCGGTAAAAATACAGTAATGAAAGCCAGGCGTCTGACTGTTTTCGTAAGGCACAGTTCGGAGAACTGGTGCATTGTACGCTACACTGAGATGTCAAAAGTCATGGGATGCAACGTCGGACCACCTTTTGGCCAATGTAGTGCAACAACTTGACGTAGCGTGGGCTCAAAAAGTTGTTGCAAGTCCCCCTGCAGAAATACTGAGCCATACGCCACTGCTAAATGAGGAGGAGAGAGGGGATAGATGGAAAAAGTACATCGAAAGCCTCTACGAGGGGGAAGATTTGCCTGATGAGATAGACGAAGGAACCTGAGTCTATTTAGAAGAGTTAGGGGATCCAGTATTGGAACCAGAATTTAAGAGAGCTTTGGAAGACTTAAGACCAAATAAGGCAGAAGAGATAGATAACATTCCATCAGAATATCTAAACTCACTGGGGAATGTGAGTTAACGAGCATTGCGCTCTCATTTAAGTACATGGCCGAAAGAGTCAGCCTACAGGAATTGTGAAACGAACCCTGTCGTCCGGGACCGCGTGTAACAAAGGGCGCAGACTCACCAGGAGATGGGGAAACTCACAGGAGTCTGTTGTTTATTGAGGCCTAAGCGCTGTAGTATGCGAGTGAGACAGACGACAACCCAGTAGAAGCCGTGTGTGGCCAAGGAGACGTAGCAGTGTTAAATATGGCGGACCTAAGATCGGCCATAAAGGGAAACATTTATGAAAAATATATTTAATTCTGTAGTAATGCAGGGAATCAAGCCACAGTAATTTTAATCTGCCATCCTCCAAAATTTTTCATGCTGATTCCAATAAAACTTGAATATTGATCATATCTATAATAGTTTAGGATTTACTGTTAAAGTGAAATTAACAAGTTTTGTAACAAAGACCTGAATGCCAAAATCTGAACGCTTTGGTCGATCTCAACGATCGACATTTCAAATGGAAGCGTATCATTAAAATAGCAAATGTTGTAAATATCAACTATGTAACATTATTTGCTCAAAAGATATTGTAAATTTAAATTATTAGTATTTTCAAATGGTTCAAATGGCTCTGAGCACTATGGGACTTAACATATGTCATCAGTCCCCTAGAACTTAGAACTATTTAAACCTAACTAACCTAAGGACATCACACACATCCATGCCCGAGGCAGGATTCGAACCTGCGGCCGTAGCAGTCGCGCGGTTTCAGACTGAACGGCCTAGAACCGCTCGGCCACCGCGGTCGGCTATCAGTATGTACAGTTAAGCATCAGATCATTTCCTCCACACAAAACACATTGAACGATGATAACATGTCACCTTATTGAATGATCAGGTAATAGAGTATTTGTTGTAAAGCTTAGTGTATTACAGTTACTTTTGTTCTTTATTTATTTATCAGAAACCACATTGGTGCAAGCCTACTGGCCGCAGCGTTCAAAGCTAAGAAAGAAATTGTATTGGTTTTATGTAAAAGAATTTAACGTATATTATATAATGAATATTATTGTTAATACATTTAGAACGTGAAAGTGTGCAAGCTTTGTTTATTTAAATATGTTAAAATGTAAAATAATGTAGAATAAGCTGTAGCCAATCAGATGGACGGCTTCAGGAAAGGGAGGATATTCGGCAAGCGGGAAACGCGGCCAGAGACGGGCAGAGGGAGTGCAGACGCGAAAGCGGACCGTTCTGCTGGAGACACCAAATGGTACAGTTCGGATGCAGACGCGAAAGCGGACGGTCGGTCTTTAGGCAGCTACGAGGTGAAACGACTTAGAAAATTTCGCGTTGTGTGGTATCGCGGTACTTAGTCTCTGAGCGGTGAGCAGCCACGCGCCTGGTGTGAACTCTAATTTTTCGCGTAGATAATTTGTATTTCGCGATGAGATTGTGAATGATCGAACTGTGTCAAATGGATATGCGATCGAGTGTAGCAGTAACTCTAAATACGACCACTTTCGCTATTAGTTTGCTTTCTGAATAAACATTATTCTAACCAAATCGCAACTGTGTGGCCTACATCATTTGAGTCGTTAACTTAATTCCTGATATTATTATTGCTGTTATTATTTGTTATGTTAACTTTGTATTTCGCGAACTTGCTATCAGGCAGACAGTTTTACCAAAGGGTCACATATGTCTAATAATTGTAATGCGACACGTGCGTTTCAACCCCTAACGTGTTTGAGCCAAGACATTTCGACGAAGAGGAACCGGATGTACGCCCGAGCACCTTTGAGATGTTAGCTTGCAGGAAGTGGCAACAAAATGACTATTCACGTTGGTGTGTAAAATATATGAGTCTGGCGACATACGATCAGACTTTCGGAACAATATCATCTGCACAATTCCGAAGGCTGCAAGAGCAGACAAGTGCGAGAATTGTAGCACAATCAGCTTAGCAGCTCACGTATCGAAGTAGCTGACAACAATAATATATACAAGGATGGAAAAGAAAATTGAGGATGTATTAGATGACGACCAGTTTGGCTTTAGGAAAGGTAAAGGCATCAGAGAGGCAATTCTGACGTAGCGGTTGATAATGGAAGTAAGACTAAAAAAACTCAAGACACGTTCATAGGATTTGTCGACCTGGAAAAAGCGCTCGACAATGTGAAATGGTACAAGATGTTCGAAATTCTGCCAAAAATAAGGATAAGCTATAGGGCGAGACAGGTAAGATACAATATGTACAACAGCCAAGAGAGCATAATAAGAGTGGACAACCAAGAACGAAGGGCTCGGATTAAAAGGGTGTAAGACAAGGATTAAGTCTTTTGCCCATACTGTTCAATTTCTAAATTTAACAAGCAAAGATGGAAATAAAAGGAAGATTCAGGAATGGAATTAAAACTCAGGATAAAAGGATATCAACGATGCGGTTTTCTGATGACATTGCTATCCAGAGTGGAAGGGAAGAAGAATTATATGATCTGCTGAATGGAATGAACACTCTAACGAGTACAGAATATGGACTGAGAGTAAATGGAACAAAGACGAAAGTAATGAGAAGAAGCAGAAATGAGAACATAGAAAAACTTATGAAGCTTCCTCTTTGTATGTAAAGAATGACAGCGCTGGAAAATCTCTTACGTTATTTGATTTTCAAACACCTGAGCAAAACTGAACGTACTCAGACAGTTCTTTCTTTACATATTCTGATCAACACTAAACTGAGACTCAATATTTTTAGCGCAACGCAATCTGACTTTCAATAATCCCTACAAAAGAATGGCTCTGACTAACAATAACCTATACCTTTCATGAATCACTTACCTCACAAAAATCTTCGCTACTCGAACTACTGCAATATAGCGAGCGCCAATACTGCCAGCTAAATAAAAGATTCTAAGTACTGAAGGCACTAACTACGGACAGGCATAGTTAGCAAATGAAAGATTTTGATGGGGAACAATGTATTTCGTTAATAGTGTTCAAAAGTCATTATGTATATATAACATCCAGTGTTACAAATTTCCTATTACTGACGGACACACGTCTAGATCGTCCGCTCATAGAAACCTCTCAGAACTCTGGCATCTCTCTCTCCCATCCACCACTGCTGGCGGCTCACCTCCAACTGCCAACGCTACCCGCTGTTCACATCCAACTGCCCAACACTACGCAATCGAATATTCCAACAATGAGCCCAACCAGCCACAGACTGCACACAACGCAGTTACGTGGCGTTACCAACAGAAAAGCCTAAACAGCCTACTTACAAACTTAACATTAGGATTGATGGTTACGAAGTAGACGAAGTTAACGAATTCTGCTACCTAGGCAGCAAGACAACCAATGACGGACGGAGCAAGGAGGACATCAAAAGCAGACTAACACTGGAAAAAATGGCATTCCTGGCCAAGAGAAGTTTGCTAGTATCAAATATAGGCCTTAATTTTTGGAAGAAATTTCTGAGAATGTACGTTTGGACCACAGCGTTGTATGGTAATTAAAAATGAACATTGGGAAAACCGGAACGGAGGAGAATCGAAGCATTTGAGACGTGGTGCTACAGACGAATGTTGAAAATTGGGTGGTCCGATAAGGTGATGAATGATGAGGTTCTGCGCAGAATCAGAGATGAAAGGAAAAGTGACAGGATGATAGGACATCTGTTATGACATGAAGGAATGACTTTCATGGTACTAGAGTGAGCTGTAGAGGGCAAAAATTGTAGAAGAAGACAGAGATTGGCATGCATCCAGCAAATAATTGAGGGCGTAGGTTGCAAGTGCTACTCTGAGATGAAGAGGTTGGCGTAGGAAAGGAATTCATGGCGGGCTGCATCAAACAATTCAGAAGACTGACGACTCACTTTGCTGTGCAGGATTTTGTGCGCGAGCACGCTTCTCGATTACGTGCCGTAAATGTTCGATGGGATTCATGCCGGGCATTTGGGTGGCCGTATCATTTGCTCAAGTTGTCCAGGATGTTGATCAAACGAGTCGCGAACAGTAGTTGTCCGGTGACTGGACTCATTGTCGACAAAAATTCCATCGTTGCTTGGCAATAAGACTTCCATGATTAGTATTGTGGTAGCGGGCGGGCATACAGGTCCTCCGACTAAGGTAAGACCGTCGCATTGAACAGAGATCATACTGAAAAATCGTATTTTTAACCAAAAGTGTTTTAAGGGAGACACCCGGTATACGTGGTCCATTGATAGTGACCGGGCCAAATATCTCACGAAATAAACATCAAACGAAAAAACTACAAAGAACGAAACTCGTCTAGCTTGAAGGGGGAAACCAGATGGCGCTATGGTTGGCCCGCTAGATGGCGCTGCCACAGGTCAAACGGATATCAACTGCGTTTTTTAAATAGGAACCCCCAGTTTTTATTACATATTCGTGTAGTGCGTTAAGAAATATGAATGTTTTAGTTGGACCACTTTTTTCGCTTTGTCACAAACGTACAAGTACGTGGTATCACGTAACATTCCTCCAGTGCGGACGGTATTTGCTTCGTGATACATTACCCGTGTTACAATGGACCGTTTACCAGTTGCGGAAAAGGTCTATATCGTGTTGATGTATGGCTATTGTGATCAAAATGCCCAAGGGGCGTGTGCTATGTATGCTGCTCGGTATCCAGGACGACATCATCCAAGTGTCCGGACCGTTCGCCGGATAGTTACGTTATTTGAGGAAACAGGAAGTGTTTAGCCACATGTGAAACGTCAACCACGACCTGAAACAAATGATGAAGCCCAAGTAGGTGTTTTAGCTGCTGTCGCGGCTAATCCGCACATCAGTAGCAGACAAATTGCGCGAGAATCGGGAATCTCAAAAACGTCGGTGTTGAGAATGCTATATCATCATCGATTGCACCCGTACCATATTTCTATGCACAAGGAATTGCATGGTGACGACTTTAAAGGTCGTGTACAGTTCTGCCACTGGGCACAAGAGAAATTACGGGACGATGACAGATTTTTTTGCACGCGTTCTATTTAGCGACGAAGCGTCATTCACCAACAGCGGTAACGTAAACCGGCATAATATGCACTATTGGGCAACGGAAAATCCACGATGGCTGCGATAAGTGGAACAGCAGCGACCTTGGCGGGTTAATGTATGGTGCGGCATTATGGGAGGAAGGATAATTGGCCGCTATTTTATCGATGGCAATCTCTATTGTGCAATGTATGCTGATTTCCTACGTAATGTTCTACCGAATTACTACAAGATGTGTCAGTGCATGACAGAATGGCGATGTCCTTCCGACATGATGGATGTCCGGCTCATAGCTCGCGTGCAGTGGAAGCGGTATTGAATAGCATATTTCACGACAAGTGGATTGGTCGTCGAAGCACCATACCATGGCCGGCACATTCACCGTATCTGACGTCCCCGGATTTCTTTCTGTGGGGAAAGTTGAAGGATATTTGCTATCGTGATCCGCCGATACCGCCTTACAACATGCGTCAGCGCATTGTCAATGCATGTGCGAACATTACGGAAGGCTAACTACTCGCTGTTGAGAGAAATGTCGTTACACGTACTGCCAAATGCATTGAGGTTGACGGACATCATTTTGAGCATTTATTGCATTAATGTGGTATTTACAGTTAATCACGATGTAACAGTATACGTTCTCAGAAATGATAAGTTCACAAAGGCACATGTATCACATTGGAACAACCGAAATAAAATGTTCAAACGTACCTACGTCTGTATTTTAATTTAAAAAACCTAGCTGTTACCAACTGTTCGTCTTAAATTGTGAGCCATATGTTTTTGACTTTTACAGCGCCGTATATCACAAAGCGAAAAAAGTGGTCCAACTAAAACATTAATATTTCTTTACGTCCTACACGAACACGAATATGTAATGAAAAATGGGGGTTCCTATTTACTAAAACACAGTTGATATCCGTTTGACCTATGACAGCGCCATCTAGTGGGCCAACCATAGTGCCATCTGGTTACCCCCTTCAAGCTAGACAAGTTTCGTTCTTTGTAATTTTTTCGTTTGACGCTTATTTCGTGAGATATTTGACCCGGTCACGATCAATGGACCACCCCGTATAACAAATCTGCTTTTAGAAAATAGTGTTGCATTACTTATCGAACGGCCCTTGTATTATACATTAAATACTGGGAATTCTGTGCGACCTGGATTTCGACGCACTGTGTACAGTAGCGTGGAATTGTTGTACGTAATGTACATTAATCATGTTACTGATAGAAGTTTTAGCGTCCAATCTCCTTTGTCCATGGTGAGCGCTCCTCCGTTACAGGACGGACGAATGCGTTTAAGAACACCGTATTTCCGTTGTCTTCTAAAGGAACGATCTCTTGCCGAGAATGTTTACAGCAATCCTACTTGAATATTACCTCCAAACGGGCGGATATAAACTAGTCATCGTGCCCGGCACCATTAACTCGAACTGATTACCACCTTTACGAGCTCTCACAAAGCGGAGGCCATTAGCGCCACCGGTGCTAGCGTTTTAGCAGCAGTCGGTTGCGTGACGCGTCGTCAAACCGCGCGGAAGAGAGAGAGCTTCGTAATTCAAAATTTATTTCGTCACATAATGCGTCGTTTTCCACCTGAATTAGCAATTTAGTACGCTTCGCAGTCAGGCGGAGATGTTTTTTCTCTGTCTGTATTCCAAATGTCAACAGGTACTTCCCTTAATGGGGTTCCGGAGGCACGCGAGCCCGGATGCTGGCCGGCTACTGCAGTGCCGATGCTTTCGGCGCGGTTCAGGGCCGAGAGCGCGAGCAGACGGCGACGACCAGTGGCGGCGGCGGCCGATCGCGGGATTCCCAGGAGGTGGATGATCTCCAAATCAGTGCCCCGCAGCCGGACACGAACGCTTGTAATTGGTGGCCGCGCTGACGCGGAGGGACTCGGAATTTAGTGAGCGGGCGGCGTCGTTAAGCCCATGCGAGGCGGCGGCAGAAGCGCGAGTGCTGCGGAAGACGCCCGCCGCGGGCGACGCCGAGCGCCGTGTTATTTGAGCGTGTCCCCCCGTCATTTACTTAGGGGCCCGTTTCTATTACCCATTCGCCGTGGCACGTAAGGTGTCTGCCCCAGCTTACTAGCGCGCCGGTCCACATCGTGGGAACACGACTCCCTTTCCGCGCGCACGTTCCGTCGCAGAGTGTCAAGTTTTCACAGATCCTGATCGAAGTCTCGGAACATGAGTTAAATAGAATGTACTGTGTCTTGAAAGAGAGGCTTTAAGACGGACGTCGAACGAAGTGAAACAAGAGTAATGGAGGTCGCCTTCGTTTCTCCTTTATCCAACATCGGACCGGGTTCGGACACTAGTGCTACTTCTTCACTTTGCCTCGTCTTTCCACCAGCGTTCTTCTATAACTGTTTCAATCCAATTGTAATATCCTCGACACTATGTTCTAGCCACAAGATGTTAAAATGAACTAAGTGAACAAACTTTAACAAATATTATCGATACTACGTATAAAAAAGACTGTATCGTGTAAAAATGACGATAATTATTTCATTATTTCTGTAATAATTTAATTTCTGTGTGAATTAAAATTATTATCAGAGAACTACACTCATGGACAACGACAATTATAAGTTTTTTTGTTATCTGCGATAATTGTGGTTCAGTTGTTCTTCCTGCGGTAACGGATGAAGTGTTCAGACGTGAGACGTGAGAGGTCTGTGAAGAGAAAACCTGTAACTATATATTGTTAATTATTATTTGAAAAATAGAGTCGCTATTGTCTAGACGTCGATTTGTATTTATTTCAATTGTAATCCAATCTAATTAATGTTTTTAAGTGTTAATTTTCAGCTCCGCAATTAGGAGCGCAGCCATTAGGGCTAGTAACTTACAGCGGAGGTTACTAATGGCTGGTATAAAAAAATATGACGGTATTTATCATTGAAAACGATTTTAAATGCTAAAGAATAGAGATAAAAGGCTTAAAGAGTTTTATCTAAACATATTACCGTGATATAATAGGAATGTAAAATAACAATAGACAAATTGACTATCGTCTGTCTGCCGCCATCTTTGCAAAAATATCTCCGTGGCAGTTTTGAATCGAGAATTTTAACAAACATAAATGTTGTTATAAATAAATGAATGAAAATAAATGTGCACCGGTGGTCCCGAATCAACTTTAAAAGACAGAATTCAACTTAGAGCGAATCTTTAAAAATAGTGTTTACAGAACGTTACGTAGTATCAATTTCTTATTTGCTGATGTATGAAGCCTAATTGTTTCTGACGATTTACATAAAATATTTTCATGGGAGACATACGTCAGTGTTGTGCGCGGGTAGTATTTTGTGACTAAATGTTTCCTTTGCTAGAGAAAAGTGCTTCCATCTAAAGTAACACTTTCGTAAAATCTGATAAATGATATGCAATTTAGTGCCACTGACACGGCTTTACAGACAACATTTCTACACAACGTCAAGTGGAGATTTCTGTAGCAGAGTGGCAAATACTAGCCGGGATAATTATTTTTGAGATCAAACGAATTGTTACGCTGACAATAGGTAACTGGTTTTATATTTTTTTGATCTATCTCAAATATCATTTATAAGTAATTAAACTCACGAAATACTATAAACCGGTTCCGCTACACAATCCAGGTTCCTTCCTCGCGTACTGGTTTTTACTGAGTCAATCTATCTTGCTCTTACCATGAAACGCGTCCTCCATCATTCGCTTTGGTTTTTTTCCATCCACCATTCTCTTTACGTATCTAAACCATTTTAACCTGTTCTTCTCGATTCTCACGTCCAGATTTTCTACTCCAATTTCTTTCCTAATGTCTACATTTCATCTTGTCTCTTATCGCTTTCCCTAATATACTTCTATGGAATTTCATGTCACTGACTTGGATTCTACTCCCCTCTCTTTTTGTCACTGTCCAGGGCTCCGATGAGTATATCAGCATGAGTGTTAACTATATCTTGTAAATCACTTCGCTTCAGTTCCCCGACTAAGCCCCCGATGCATTGGTAAAATACACCACTCTGTTCCACCATTCTGCTAACTTCTGCCTCCATTCATGCAATCTCTCTTACAAGGCTCCCTGTATACACTGACAGAAAAAATGACAACACCAAGAAGGAGCTGTGCGATATAAACGAAAGTTGGTAGGCACGTTACTACATCTGAAAGATGATGTCTATTAAAATTTCGCGCCAGTCGCAGAAGAGCGGCGAATGTAGCACCACTATGAGGATGCAAATAATGTTTGCTTTAAATACACCCGATAACGGTGACGAGCGTTAATTACCATTGACATTGGACGTGGGGAGTTCATGTCAGTTAAGAGCGCCTTTAAGATGACAGAGAAGCCATTATCGACACGTCATAGACTTTGAACGAGGTCGTGTGGTAGGGCTACGAAAAGCTGGATGTTCCTGCAGAAATACTTGGCAGGAGTGTAGCGACCGTACAGGATTGCTGGTAGCGGTGGTCACGAGAATGTATGGTTGTAAGACGATCGTGTTCGACGTATGGCTCTATCGTGTCGTGCTGCACGTGCAACGGCAATCTGAGCAACAGCTGACGCCATAGTGACACAACTAACTCTTGCAAATCGCTTATTTCAAGGATAGCTCTGAGACAGACGCCCTGTAGCGTGTTTCCCAATGACCCCAAACCACTACCATTTGCAACTTCAGTGGTGTCAAGCGAGAGCTCGTTGGAGGGCAGAGTGGCGGTCTGCTGTGTTTTCTGATGAAAGCTGGTTCCGCCTCGGGGCCAGTGATGGCCCTGTGTTGGTAGAAGGGGGGCCACTTGAGGACCTGCGCCGACCTGTCTGCGAGCTAGACACAATAGACGTGACGTGACGTACACCTGGAATTATGATCCGGGGTGCGATTTCACTACTCTTTATCAATTATTTTTTGGAGTTTCGATTTTTTCTGTCAGTGTATTACATTATTCACAATTTCAATATCAAGGCCTTTAATATTGAATTGTTCCCTGTCTTCTGTGTTTCGTCTCTTTGTTTGGACAGATGAGTGCCAAGAAGCTTTCCAAAAACGTAAAGATGCCTTGCTCAGTGATCGATGTTTGGTTCACTTTGATCCTGCAAAACAGCTATGTTGCAAGTTGACGCTTCCTCTTACAGAATCGGTGCCGTGCTTTCATATAGATTTGGTGATAAGGACAGTCCTATTGCTTTCGCATCAAAAGTGTTGTCCAAAGTTCAGTGTAAGTATTCACAAATGGAGAAACAGGCAATGGGCATCTACATCTACATCTACATCTGCATCCATACTCCGCAAGCCACCTGACGGTGTGTGGTGGAGGGTACCTTGAGTACCTCTATCGGTTCTCCCTTCTATTCCAGTCTCGTATTGCTCGTGGAAAGAAAAATTGTCGGTATGCCTCTGTATGGGCTCTAATCTCTCTGATTTTATCCTCATGGTCTCTTCGCGAGATATACGTAGGAGGGAGCAATATACTGCTTGACTCCTCGGTGAAAGTATGTCCTTCAACAAAAGCTCGTACCGAGCTACTGAGCGTCTCTCCTGCAGAGTCTTCCACTGTAGTTTTTCTATCATCTCCGTAACGCTTTCGGGATTACTAAATGATCCTGTAACGAAGCTCCCTGCTCTCCGTTGGATCTTCTCTATCTCTTCTATCAACCCTATCTGGTACGATATTGCGTATGATGTCGCCAAATTCCACAACTATTTGTATGTCAGAAAATTAAACTTAGTAAAGGAGCACAAGCCACTGCAGTCTTTGTTTCATGCGATGAAGCCGGGTCCTATACGAACTGCCCAAAAATTGCAAAGATGGGCTTTATTGTTGTCTCAATACCAGTACGAGATCGTGTATCGTCTGACGCACTTTTACGTCTTCCGATTGGCCCTGACATAGATTTTGACCGTTCTGCTGCATCTCGTTGTCACATCTATGCTCACGATTCCTCGCTCACTGCACAGCATAAAGAACGCTGTAGTGCGCCGATATTTAGCACGTCGGCATAGCCTCGCTATACAGCAAGGTGTGATTCTTGTTCTAAATGACAGTGGACAGTCACGTGAGTCGATCTCCAAAGCTTTGCAAAAACAAATATAGCAGTTACTATACCAAAGACAAATGGTTCAAATGGCTCTGAGCACTATGGGGCTTAACTTCTGAGGTCACCAGTCCCCTAGAACTTAGAACTATTTAAACCTAACTAACCTAAGGACATCACACACATCCATGCCCGAGGCAGGATTCGAACATGCGACCGTAGCGGTCACGCGGTTCCAGAATGTAGCCCCTATGACCGCTCGGCCACTCCGGCCGAACCACCAAAGACACTGGAGGATTGTTCGTATGAAACATTTAGCACGTCGGCACTGTACTTGGTAGGGTATGGGCACCCAAATAGAATAGATGATGTCACAGTGTCACGCGTCTGTTGAAAATCAGTCTGCTCCACTTTTTATTACGATGTCAATGTCTGGTGCTGTAAGCTTATTTCGGCTCCGTGGCTACTATCAGCTTATTTCCATAAAACGTACTTAACGCTGTCGCTGTCTAATACCTTACATTGTTGCGTATCGTAAGTGTAGCGCAGACTCTAAGAGGTTCATGATCCCTTTCTCAGAGATAAATACATTTTTGCCTCACACAAGTCGATAGCAGACAGAACTGATTGTCAAGCTCCGCGAGCGCTAAGTGTATGACTGTGATAGTAGTCTTGGCGGAGCCGTCATCCAGTGAACAAAGCGTGGCGTCATATCAGATGAGTGTGCCCCAACCGCTGTGGCTCAATTCTCAGTAAAATATTACTGACAAGTGTGAGACAATTTCCGAAGTGCCGCATTTTCGTGTTCACATCAACAGCGTCGGCCACAGACTGGATACCAGTGAGGATTGTGTGTGGTAATTATTGTTACAGCGTGTGACAGGATACCGAAGCACTGACCTGTGTTGAGATTAATCGTCATAAGAAGAGTAAGACAAAAGTAGTGTATGCCTCATATTGTGTCTGACCAAAAAATTGGTCGACTAGTGTAAAATATCTTGACATTGATTATTGCAAAAATCCCTTTTCATTGTCCCCAGAATGAGATTTTCACTCTGCAGCGGAGTGTGCGCTGAAATGAAACTCCCTGGCAGATTAAAACTGTGTGCCGGACCGAGACTCGAACTCGGGACCTTTGCCATTCGCTGGCAAGTGTTCTACCAACTTCTTTTTTTTTTTTTTTTTTTTTTACGACCGTAGCAGTCGCGTGGTTCCGGACTGAGCGCCTTTTTTTCTTTTTTTGTTTTTTTTCAAGGGAACCACTTTTTTTATTTTTTTTGTATCCAATGTCAGGCTTACCACCTTTGCTGACATACATTTTGTTGTACTATCGCATAAATAGTGTCTACAAAGTCCATATGTTGACAAATAGTGGCTAATTAGAAAATTAATTAATTAAGGAAATGAATAAAACTGAAAATGCCCAAATGAAAGACATGAAGACATTGCGGATAGTACAAATACAAAAGAAACATGCTCCTGTAGCAATGAAATGAAATTTGAGTCGGGGGCGACACCTGCTCACGACCCGACGTTCGATAGAGCAAGAGAGCCATCTATCAACGCGTTCTCCAGACGTTGGTTTAAGACTTGGTCGTCTTCTCGAAATTAACTAAGGTTCCGTAAGTGTGATCGATGTCTATCTCGGCTTCTTCGTCTATCTCATCTCTCACCCGTCACACCCCATCTGGCCGGCGGGTCGGTAAATGTAAGTCGCAAGTAATTAGCGAAGTCTTGCCTATATTTCTTATGCTGTTGCAGCTTCGTGTGTCCATCCAGGAGAAAATGCCAAAAATCAATTTTGTCCTTTTCTGATTCGTTATACACGTAGCCCGCCACCATTCCCCGCACCCATGTCACTGCATTGGTTTTTTGGACCGGGAAATAAGATTCTTGGGGGAAAAAAAGTGTGTCTGATGAAATTGTGTGAGGTGCGGAGCGTAACAGGAACGCCAATATCAGTTGTGCCAAGTGCCACACTGGAGCCGTCCCACTACATGCTAAACGATGTTCATCAGTGTCCACTGTTGCGCAGCCTAAACATAGTGGAGTGTCTGCCAAATGAATTGCGTGCCGCCGTTGATTCGTTGCGAACTTCCTATACATCACCACATACCATGTTGAGCGTACCGACGTTGGGAGGTAAACGTTCCGTATAACGCGCCATATCTGTCGCCAGTTCTTGTCTGGGTACTTCTTTTCCAGGGTATTACTGGGGCACCGGCGCAGTAAGAATTGGTATACGTCTCGCGTCGTCGGTAGTCGTGTTTTTGGGAAGGAATCTCTGACATAGCTAAGCTCCAAAAGAAAAGACTTGAAATGTGACAGCTTCGGTGAAATATGGCCCACATTGACTGGGGGCAACACTGAAGTGGGCGCTAGTACATCGGCCAACGCACCCGAGATATTGCAAAATTGACCGCGCCACTGTCGGAAAATCGTACTGACTAATAACGCCCGTGCCTTTTCATATACGTTCACTAGACCAAGTCCACCCTCTCCAGGTGGTAGCGTAAGCGTTGTGTATCGGATCTTAAACAGGTGTCCCACACTCACGTAGGTTCCGAAAGTTGCTTGTATCCGTGATGCCATTGCGCGCGTTAAAGGCAGGACATGCGCTACGTGAGTGAGTCTCGGTGCTAGGTATACGTTAACATAGTTCACCCTCTGAATCATATCCAACGCTCTTAATTTCTGTAACAGCACCATTGTCCGCATCAGCTTCAATATGCGTCGGTAGTTATCCGCTGCTGTCCGCTGCACATCCGTGTGGAACGTAATACCTAGGCATTTTATGGTCTTAACCAAGATGAGCGGGCCTTCCTCCCCCGGTTGTAATCCTCGACCGACATTCATGCAGCGTGATTTTTGTAGATTAAGCACGCTTCCTGCCGCCATCCCGTATCGCTGTATCCATGCCAACGGCGTACGTACTTCTTCGCCTGTCCGTGCCACCAGCATCACATCGTCAGCATAAGCGCAGCAATGAAAGGTCAGTTGTGGCAACAGCACTCCCTCCAACCGTCTTCGGAGACCATATAGGCAGGGTTCCAAAGCCATTGCATACAAAAATATCGAAAGGGGGCAACCTTGACGAACTGACCTTGAAATAACAATGTAGTCAGTGCCCCGCCCATTCACTGAGACCTTTGATCGTACGCCGTGTAACAATCGCATGATCACTAGGATGAAGGCCTGTGGGATTCCCAATCTTCCCATCACCGCATGCAAGAAGGTATGATCCACTCTGTCGGAACGCATGATCGAAGTCAATAGCGACGAGTGCCCCACGCACTCGGCATGCCGCTGCTAATGCGATGATATCTCGGTAGTCACTGAGCGCCGTATGTACGTTGCTCTTACCGCCGAGGCAAGTTTGATCTATGAGGAGTCTATCAGAAAGTGAAGACCGCAGGCGAGCCCCAAGGACGCGCGCGAAAATCTTATAGTCGCAGTTCAAGAGAGTGAGTGGTCTATAATCTCCTGGATTTCTGCCACCGCGTGGTTTGGGTATTGGGATGATGATACCCTCCGTGAATTCGGCAGGTATCTCAGTCTGCGGTAACAGGAGTTCGTTGTACATCTGAATCCAGGTCCGTCCCATGAGGTATGCAAAGGCGCGGTAAAATTCAATTGGGAAGCCGTCCTGTCCTGGGGACTTGTTCGGAGCCCCCCTGGCAATTGCGTCTGTCAGCTCGTCCTTTGTTATCGCTGTGATGAAAGTCTCTGCATCCAGTGGTGGTCCTCTATCTGGCATTTCCTAGATGACATCATGTAGTGTCTCGTGGTTCACATGTACAGGTCCATATAACTGGCGGAAATAGTCGGTAAACACATGCGCAATATCACGCTGGTGCACAACTTGCTGGCCAGTTTCAGAGATTAGTTCCCTGATCAATGTCCTGCGTCGTCGTTGGCGTTCACGTACCACGTGGTGCATGGAGGGGGTGTCGGCAGCAACTGTGTCCGCCAATCTCGCCCGGACCATTATACCTTCCATTCTTAGTCTCGTCAGCTGTAATAACTTGGCTTTTATCCTGCGCATGGCCGTGTGCCTTTCCGGCGATGGTTGTTGGGTTATCAGCTCCCGCAGGGCTGTAAAATAAAAATCAGCCGTCGTGCGGTTCCACTGCGATTTGTCCTGCCCGTATCGTATCAACGTTCTCCGTAACGTTTGTTTTGCGCATTTAATCCACCACTGGAGAACCGAGGTGTATGCTCGTTGGCGGCGAACGCAGGTCTCCCAGGCCGCCTCTATCGACCGGTGACATTCAGTGTCACGTAAAAGTGCACAATTCATTTTCCAGTGACCCTTACTCCGCCATATCTTCTGACGTGTTAGTGAAATCGTACAGACGTACGCCATATGATCCGTTAAAGCCGCTGGCCAGATTTCGGCATCCAGTATCGCCGTCCGTAGAGCTCGTGTCACATACACATTATCAAGTCTACTCGCAGAGTGTCCCGTGACAAACGTATAACCCGGTCTGTTACCATGCTGCAGTTCCCAGGTATCCAGAAGCGCCATTTCGGTAATCAACGCACGCAGTTCCATGCATGGCACATAATGAGGTACTTGGTCCTTTTTGTCGACGACATAATTAAAGTCGCCGCCCACTATATAGTTATCATAGCGTCCAGCGAACAACGGTGCTATCTCTTCGGTGTAAAAAGTCGCCCTTTCTCTTCGTTTTGTGGAGCCAGATGGTGCGTATAAATTGATGAAACGAACGCCGTCGACAGTGATCGCTACGCCACGTGCCGAAGGGAGAGACCTGACGTCCTCCACTCCTATTCCTTCCCTGGTGAGAATCGCCACACCGCATCCACTTTCATCGTGCACTGAATAATGTGCCTCGTAACCGTAGAACTCTGGCGGCGATGTGAAACGCACTTCTTGTAGGAGTACAATATCCACGTCCGCAGCGCGTAACATATCTTTCAGCATTTGAATTTTAAGTGGTGTCCGTATGCCATTAATGATTATCGTGGCGATGCGGCACGCCTGGCTTGTGTTCATCAGTTGTAGGGCGGTGTCATTAAGCGTCTATCTGCACCCCCGGCGCTCCTCAACACACTAAGTTGTTCAACATTTCCGGACCCCTCCCGGCCTCTGGCCAGGACGATCCTCAATCGTCGCGTTCATATTTTCATCCTGTTCCTGTTGGTCCATTTCTTGCGCCCAGTCCCCCAGCATATTTCCGGAACTGGTCGAAGGATGGGAGGCAACGTTGTCATCGCTCTGATGTTGGACAGTTGTCATCTCCACTTCCGCCTTCCGGTCACCAGAAGGAGAGTTCAAGTTATCGTCGCTGTGTAGTTCCTGCATCGTCATCTCGGTATCTGTTGAATCCACTGGTCTCAGGTCGATACTGTCGTTGTCGTCCACTGTCCCCTCGGGACTATGGCTATCGTCAGCAGAAGTCAGTCGACGCTTCTTTCTTCTCTTCGGCGAACGCTGTTTCCGCTGCCTTGCTTCCGCATCGGCTGTCTGGGTTGCGTATCCTCTGTCTTGGGCGTGGCCTATCACGCTCTCGGTGGAAGCATTGGCAGCCACCACGGATGAGCCTGGAGCGGCCGTCAGCTGCATCTCTTGTGTGGTGTCCTGTGTCTGCTGTGGTGGAACCGGTGGTCGGAGTTCCAGTCCGTTGGTGTCCATGTTCTCTATAGGGGGCAGCTGCTGGTGCCCATCAGAAATCTCCCTCACGTCGCCTCTCAGGACTTCCACAAAGGTCAACGGTAAGACAGTCGTCTGTTGTGGCGCCTGAACGTCATCCCGTGGAGTTTGCACTAAACGTCGCTGGAGGCATTCCGAGCGGACGTGACCTTCTTTCCCGCACCCCGAGCAAGTGCGAGGTTGCCCATCATAGATTATAATCGCTCGACAACCTCCTATGTACAAATAAGAGGGGACGTGCGTTCGCAGTTCTATCCGTATTTGTCTCACCCCATTTAAACCGGGGTACGTGGTAAAACTCGTCCATTTTTCGGCCACATGGGATAGAACTGTACCGTATGGTCGAAAGGCGTCGGTAACAAGTTCAGACGGGATCTCAAACGGAAGTTTGAAGACTCGTATAGTGCGGATCCCCATTCCCGCGTGATCGACTGTAACCGCACCAACATTCCCGTCGGCATGACAGAAACTCGTCAACAAGCTTGACATAGACGACGCTTGAAACGAGCGATAAATTGATTCCCACGATTTCCTGTGGATCGATTTTTACCTCTTCTCTGAAGAAACGTTCAATCTCATGTGCCTGGTCGTGTATAGTCGTTCGCAAAACTGAACTTCAAAGTCGTTTTTCTGTACGAGTGTGCCATCTCGTTCTAGACTCACAACACCGCACACGCGAAGCTGCTCCGGCGTAAACAAACAGGCGCGCGCACCACAGCGCGGCCGGCAGGCAACACGGTCTGCACTGTGTCACTGCCGAAGGCAGACTGCGCCAACTGAGCCACCCAAGCACGATTCACGCCCCGTCCTCACACTTTACTTCTGCCAGTACCTCGTCTCCTACCCTCCAAACTTTACAGAAGCTCTCCTGCGAACCTTGCAGAACTAACACTCCTGAAAGAAAGGATACTGCGGAGACATGGCTTAGTCACAGCCTGGGGGATGTTTCCAGACTGAGATTTTCACTCTGGAGCGGAGTGTGCAGTGATATGAAACTTCCTGGCAGATCAAAACTGTGTGCCGGACCGAGACTCGAACTTAGGACCTTTGCCTTTCGCGGGCAAGTGCTCTACCATCTGAGCTACCCAAAGGTCCCGAGTTCGAGTCTCGGTCCCGCACACAGTTTTAATCTTCCAGGAAGTTTCCCTTTTCATTGTGTTTAGCATTATTGAACAGTTGCATTCTGATAAGAAACGACTCCCGTAGTCACTAAACCCGATTGTCAATTATCTAATGGGTCACGATCACATCAAATTTATTCTGTTAGTAAAAATCGACGGATTTTATCGAGAGTGTTTCAAGGCAAAATTGTTATTCTCTAGATATGTACTGGTGCAGAAGCGGAATTTGCTGCTGAGCAACATTCACTACGATGTATTTAATATTTTCCCTAAGTGTGACAGCTTCTGTTGACAGCTTAGTCACTTAGCTGTCTACTGAAGCTGCCAAACTTAGCGAAAATATTAAATACATCTTAGAGAATATAACTCAGCAACAAAGTCCACTGCTGAGGCATTATGTACCTAGAGAATAACAGTTTCGCCTGCTCTTCATCTAATACGCAGAAGTACAAGATATTAGACAGCGACGGCCTTAACGATTTTTTATGGAAATAGCTTGATAGTGGCCATGTAGCCTGAACAAGCTTACAGCATCAGAAAATAACACCTTAACAAAAAGTCTTTAAATGTAGCAGCATTTTAGCATGCTACGCATTTAAAGTCGACATTATTTGCTGACAGGTGGCCCATATGATTTCCCTGCCTTAAGTTTCCTCGATGATTGTGGAGGTATGAAGGTCATTCGGCTACAAAACTGGATAAAAATAAGTTTACTATATCATAAAAACCGTGGACCTGTACGACTGGACGAGAGTTAGGGGAGGGGGAGGAGGAATAAAGGAATTCAGCTCCCTAGGAATAAAAAAAAAGCCATTTTCATAAAAAAATGTTTTTCGATCGTTGACCTGAGTTATCTTTCAGAAGGATCAACAACACTCCCGTAGGATCATAGTACGACATTTCTAAAAATAAACGGCACGCACTGTGAACTTCGACACCATACTGCGATGACTATACAGTTCCGTTGCAATGACTGAAACAGCTGACCTCTGTTTCAAAGGATTACGACCTCAGCACTTTCCTGGACTGTATAAGGTTCCTGCTTTATTCACGCATAGGACTTAGAATCGTTACCTTTTACAGCGTCTACTCTGCCAATACACTACACTGGCATGGATTCCGAAAACATTTATGACGGGAACCCCAACCCGATCTCTTCACATATGATATCCTCTGTTCCATGGACAGAGTAAATTTTTTTGAGTCAGTATTTCTAGAATTTCGAAAATTATATGGCTCACTCACACTTGGGCATCTTATAAAGAAAGTACGCCTGTATGGAATACCCAACCGCGTTTGCAAAAAAAAATGGCTCTGAGCACTATGGGACTTAACATCTGAGGTCATCAGTCCCCTAGAACTTAGAACTAGTTAAACCTAACTAACCTAAGGACATCACACACATCCATGCCCGAGGCAGGATTCGAACCGGCGACCGTATCGGTCACGCGGTTCCAGACTGAAGCGCCTATAACCGCACGGCCACACCGGCCGGCCCGCGTTTGCAGTTCCATCGGTTATTTACTGAGAGGCAGGTTGGTCGGTTGGTTCATTTGGCGGGGAGGCTACCAAACAGCGATGTCATCGGTTCCGTCCGATTAGGGAAGGAAAGGGAAGGAAGTTGGCCATGCCCTTTCAAAGGAACCATCTCTGCTTTTGCCTGAAGCGAAATCACAGAAAACCTAAGCCAGGATGGCCGAAGGCTGGTTTGAACCGTCCCCAATGCGAGTCCTGTGTGCTAACCACTGCGCCACCTCATTCGGTCTGAGACGGAGGACCAAGCAAGTTATTTTGGACAGAAATTCTTCCGCAGACACTAAAGTAGTGTCAATGAGTCACACCTACAGTCAGTTACGATACATATATACACTCTAAGGCAAAAAAAAAAAAGAACTGCTACGTACCTTGAATGAATTATCCGAATGGGACGGAAATAGGTGGATGTGATGTATATGTATCAACAAGTGACTGGATGATTTATTGAAGAGAAGCAGTTTCGCAAATGGAGAAAGAGTAACGCGTTGGTCCACCCCTGGTCCTTATGCAAGGTTAATCGGCTTGACATTGATTGCCAGAGTTGTTGAATGTCCTCCTGAGAGACATCCTGCTAAATTCTGTCCAACTGCCGCGTTAGATAGTCCAAATCGTGAGATGTCTGGAGGGCTCCGCCCTTAATGCTCCGAATTGGAGAGAGGTCCGGTGACCACGCTGGTGAAGGCAGGGTTTCGAAAGCACGAAGACACGTAGCAGGAACCCTCGCTATCCGTGCGCGGGCATTATCTTGCTAAAATGAAAGCCCAGGATGGCGTAGAATATCGTCAAGTTGTAAGCGTACCGCGGATGACACCAAAAGGAGTCCTGCTGTGAAAAGAAATGAGACTCGGGACCATCGCTCCTGGTTGTAGAGCCGTATGGCGTAGCAGGAACCCTCGCTATCTGTGCGCGGGCATTATCTTGCTAAAATGAAAGCCCAGGATGGCGTAGAATATCATCAAGTTGTAAGCGTACCGCGGATGACACCCAAAGGAGTCCTGCTGTGAAAAGAAATGAGACTCGGGACCATCGCTCCTGGTTGTAGAGCCGTATGGCGGGCAACAGACAGACTGGTACCTCACCGCTGTTCAGGGCGTCTCCAGACCCGTCTTCATTGGCCATTGGGACTCAATTCGAAGCAAGAGTCATCGCTGAGGACAATTTTACTCCAGTCAATGAGACTACAGGTTGAAGACGTGTCTGAGGACGTCCCAGACAGCGGTGGGATATCAACCTGAATGTCACACGCCATACAGCTTGACGATCAGGAATGATTGTGTGGGGTTACAGTTCATTTCACTGTAGGACCCCTAAGGTTATCATCTGCAGCGTCTTTACAGCTTAGCGCGACGTCGACGATATTTGTCGTCCGGTTTTGTTGCTCTTCATGGCAAGCTATCCTGAGATTGAAAATTAACGCTGTGGGGACTATATAAATGATTGAGAATGAAACAAAATTTACTAGAATTCTAACAACATTTATTTTTCAAAAGAAAAAGAACAGACATAAATTATACTAAACGAGTTATTGATTGAAAAATGTAAACAACTAACAGGTAGTTTAAGACCACAATGGACAAGGATCCTGGGTGGCAGAAGTGGGTCAAGTACTCTGCCCCTAAAAATGTGGATAACGCTATCTGAATTGTTCTGGCGCTGAGCAACTTTGTTTGATTAAATCTAGTGTGGTTTCACTACATAGGAGCAGCTGACAGCAAGTGGCGATTGAGATCTCTACGCCCTGACAATGCCGGAGCAGCAGTATGTTACCCTGTTTGCGTCGTGAGGTGAAGTAACTTGCAGCTGGCGAGATGGGTGCGGTGGAGGTGAGACGTGAGGCGGCACCTGTGAATCGATCACAGCCACGAAAGACATGCAAAAATCTCACGGTCTAGCGATCAGGCAGACAGATCGCAATTTACTCTCTACCAGAGCCCTGAAATGATGGTAGATTGGCCGGCCTGTGTGGCCGATCCGTTCTAGGCGCTTCAGTCTGGAACCGCGCGACCGCTACTGTCGCAAGTTCGAATCCTGCCTCGGGTATGGATGTGCGTGATGTCCTTAGGTTAGTTAGGTTTAAGTAGTTCTAAGTTCTAGGGGACTGAGACCTCAGAGCCATTTGAACCATTTTTTTGATGGTAGATTTCTGTGTGTGACACACCCGTTTGCTGGTCATAGCAAGGGCCAATTTGGCTCACTTATACGACAGAGCACACAAGTGTACCAAACGTCAAGACTGGTAAACCAAAAACGAGTAAGTATCCCCTCTGCAAACGAGTAGTCCGAGACGTTTGAAGTCACATTGTTGGTACAGTAAGAACTTCACCACAGGCTCTCCAGTTTATCTACTCGCAAGTGAAGTCAGTCTCAGGACAGGTGCCAAGCACCAACCACTGATGCCAGAGCTTCGACCACAAGTCTTCTTACCAGACCAAAGTCCAGCATGGGAGTGCTTTGCACCTATTCAGGAAAAAAAATCCGTTTTCCCGCAAAGTGCACAAGCGACACCACCTTCACATCATCTTGAGACAATCATAGGGCTCTACAGGCTCTAAATATCTCCTCCCACAGAACAGCACAAACTCCTGTCGAACCAGGGCAAGAGTTAAGAAACCTGCATCTCTGGAAAAAAAAGAAACCGCCAATTTCAGGCTTTTTTAAGTTTTCACAAAGGGGGAAGATGTTTCTCTCCAAAGTCACATCGCTTCCCATGGCAACAAGGAAACAGATACAGTCTTAAACATCTTTATTTAAATCGCCTGTGACTTGAAACTTGTTAGTCCTAGCTATGAGGTGTAGTAAACATTCTATCTCTAAACGTTTCTCAGATGCCTGAGTTTCTTATACAACTGAGGCAGCTGATGGAAGTGGGTCACAGGCCTTTTTGCAGTATTGGCTAACATGAAAACTTGCGAATATTTATTATGTGTGGCTCTGCACACAATGCCTGGTTTATGAACCCACTGTGTAGACGCATCCCTTCAGTCTGTTGCCCCCAGCCCAGGCTTTGGCTGGTGCCAGTGCAGGTATTGTGGCATTGTTCTGCTGGAGACCTGTCTCAATGAGGGGCTACTCTGTCTGCCCTGTATGGCTGTCTACCTGTCCGGCAAGATTTACAGAGGGATGGGCTCGCTGTCAATTTCTTTCAACTCCCAACACACCATTTGTAAGAGCAAAGAACCAAAAAAATTCCTCATGCTTTTAGCGCCCTACTAGGCTCCGTAACGTCTGCTCAGGCTATTAACATTCTAGTGTCTTGCTCAAGTTGCATAAGGGTGTAATAAAATATGCAAAAAATAGGTGAGAGAATAACTTGTCCTTTCTCAACCTTACATTTTAGCAAGATAAAGCTGCCGCACATGGCGAGAATTTCTACTGATTTTCTTCGTGCTTGCCTAACCCTATCTTCACCTGCAAGATCGCCAGATCACTCCCCAGTTGGCAATGTTCAGAGCATTATGGGCAGGACCCTCCAACCAGCTCTGGATTGTGATGATCAAACTCTCCAATTGGACAAAATTTGGCATGATATTGCTCAGGAGGACATGTGACAACTCTATCAGTCAAGCTGGATAACTGCTTACATAAGGGCAAAATGTGGACTGATGCGTTACTGACTTCAGTCTCTGAAGCTCTTTCAGTTGAATAAATAATTGAATTTTTCTGAAATTGTAATCATTTTTGTCTGAACATTTACATCACATCTACCGACTTTTGTGCTATTCGGATATTTCCTTCATGGTGCACTGTGCACTGCTTTTTCTTATCTTTTTTTCATTAGAGCGTATTTGAGAGGGACTAAGTGCACACATATGGAGGGAAAAGTCATCCAAGCTCAGTTGTAGGTAAATAAAATGACTGGAAACTGAAATTTGTCTACAAAGAGATTGCATACAAGACTCTTGTACTACCCATACTAGAACACTGCTCAAGTGTTCGGGACTCATGTCAGGTCGTACTAATAGGGATCATTGAGAGTGTACAATGAAAGGTGGCGCGAGTGGCCAGAGACTTATTTGACTAGCAAGGGAATGTGAGTTAGTTCGGAGGAAACTGTGCACACTCAAGCGAAAACTACTATTTTGACACATTCATAATAAGTAATCTGAAACCGATTGCATGTGTGATTCCTGTAGTTTCTTTACTTTTGCTGTACTAAGTCTGTAAAAAAAAGTGCAATGAAGTTTAACAGCAAATATCACAAAGACGCGATTGCACACGATTCCCTTTGCCATCGGATAATAATTATCAGTGGCTGGGGATGCGTGCGCTTCAGAATGAAAAATTATATTAAATGCTCATAAATCAAAATAGTTGCCATTTAAATTATCTGCAAATTTCTGTGGGAAATTAGAATAGTGAAAAATATTTAAACAGCAACATGGAATGTGTATTTACTTTTATTTTCAAATTTTACCAATTGTTAGAACGTTCATTTCTTGCTTAAGCAATCATCAAAAGCAGAGTCTCGGGATATCTTCTCCAGTACACGCAGCATGAGCCCAAGCAGAGCACCCAACATACCGGTACCACAATTACTTGTATGTACACTCATGCTCATAAATTAGAGATAATTGCAGAATGTGGTGCCACACAACGCAGCACTACACAAAACTGGTGCTGATAGCATAGGCAAATAGGGAACACACACGGCACAGGTCTGTAAGTCCACGGTATTGGTGACAGGTTGAGAAAACCGTCCCGAAACACATGTGCTACAAAACGCCACTGTTTTCTGCGCATGTACCTCGACATCAATATGGGATATGATCACCATGCACACGTACACAGGCCGCACAACGGGTTGGCATACTCTGGATCAGGTGGTCGAGCAGCTGCTGGGGTATCCCTCCCATTCTTGCACCAGTGCCTGTCGAAGCTCCTAACGTGTCGTAGGGGTTTGAAGACGTGCAGTGATACGTCGGCCGAGAGCATCCCAGACGTGCTCGATGGGGTTTAGGTCTGGAGAACAGGCAGGCTACTCCATTCGCCTGATACCTTTTGTTTCAAGGAACTCTTCCACGATGGCAGCTCGGTGGGGCCATGCGTTATCATTCATCAGGAGGATGCCCTGAAAAGGTAGACATACTGGTGCAAAATGTCGTCCCGATACACCTGACCTGTTACAGTTCCTCTGTCAAAGACATGCAGGTGTGTACGTGCACCAATCATAATCCCATCCCACACCATCAAACCACGATCTCCATACAGGTCCCGTTCAGAGACATTAAGGGGTTGGTATCTGGTTCCTGGTTCACGCCAGATGAAATCCCGGCGAGAATCACTGTTCAGACTATACCTGGACTAGTGTGAACATAACCTGGGACCACTGTTCCAATGACCATGTACTGAGTTCTTGACACAAGGCTTATGAGCTCTCCTGTGACCAGGGGTTAGCGGAATGCACCTTGCAGGTCTCCGGGCAATTAAACCATGTTTGTTCAGTCATCTGTAGACTGTGTGTCTGGAGACAACTGTTCCAGTGGCTGCGGTAAGGTCCTGAGCAAGTCTACCTGCAGTACTCCGTGGCCGTCTGCGGGCACTGATGGTGAGAGATTGGCCTTCTTGTCGTGTTGTACACTGTGGTCGTCCCGTGCTGTAGCCCCTGGACACGTTTCCATAATCTTGAGATCACACTTTATGGAACACAGAGGGTCGGTGCTAGGACCTGCTGTGTTTGACCAGCCACCAGTCGTCCTAGTATTCTACCCCTTATTGCGTCATCAATATGTGTTCTCTGAGCCATTTTCAACACACAGTCACCATTAGCAGGTCTGAAAACACCTGCACACTTATTCGCTGCCGGCCGGTGTGGCCGTGCGGTTAAAGGCGCTTCAGTCTGGAACCGCGTGACCGCTACGGTCGCAGGTTCGAATCCTGCCTCGGGCATGGATGTGTGTGATGTCCTTAGGTTAGTTAGGTTTAATTAGTTCTAAGTTACAGGCGACGGATGACCTCAGAAGTTAAGTCGCATAGTGCTCAGAGCCATTTGAACCATTTTTTTGAACTTATTCGCTGCACCGTACTCTGACATGCACCAACACACCTCTGCGTATGCGGACTGCTGCCAGCGCCACCGTGCGACGATCGCAGGTCAAATGCACCGCATGGTCATACCCCGAGGTGATTTAAACCCGCAAACCGCCCACCAGAGCGTTGTTTCACCATGTATCAGCATTATCCTTAATTTATGAGCATGAGTGTAGATCTCCGCAGATGCAGCGTAGCTCATTGGGTTTCTTATCACATGTATGTAGTGGTTTCAGTGCACCAGGAACCTGGTTATTGTAGTCATCGTCACTGACATCAAATGCTGGTAGCATCCAATACCTCCCATGACTCTGATGATTCCGATATTTGCTTCTATTTCTATTTTTTCTATGGTTGTTGAGTAAAGCATGTATGTACAGCTTTCTCATTCATGTTCAGCTCACAAGGGGAGGCCACGACGTTGGGATCACTGATTTTCTTCAAACTCTGCACAGCGTTAGTAGGCCATTAAAACAACATAAGTAGCAAGGTGCTCCACTCTTGCAATTCCGAGAAAATCGAAAGGGAAGTTTTCACGCCTCTATTATGTACATCGTGTATCTGTGCAAAGGAATCTGCTGCAGGAATACACTGTGGTTATGTGGTTAGTGTCCGAGCATGACAAGCGTGTCGCGGACGAGGCAACGGTTCGAATCCCGCTAACACATGACCGCAATGAGTTTTTACGACAGGCACCTTTGCACAGCTACATGATTTACATAATAGACACGTAAAACATTGTTGTTTTAATAACCTTTCAAAGGTGTACAAAGTCTGAAGTAAATCCGTGATCCCAACGTTGTGGCCTTCCCTTGTCAGTATGTTGGTACTTTTCGTTTCTCACTTTCTCCTTCTTTTCAGCTTCTTCCAACTCCTATTTCACGGAATTACGGAACTGTCCTCTTTATCCAGGTCTGCCATTACATACAAACGCGAAAAGATTCCGTACATTAACTGTTATATGTAGAAAGTATGTTTCAATAACATATTCATGTAAAAATAAATCAGTAATGACTGTAAGCTTATCGTCTTATTTTCTGCTGCTGAAAATAATAAGAAAGTGGTCTGTTTTATTTGCCTCGCCCACACGCACTCCAAAGGTCAAACGCCGCCTGTCTTCATGTTCCTGTTTATTACTTACAGGAATCGTATAAAGACAGCAGTAGTAATAGGTGATCATATTTACCGCTAGATTCAAATACTGAAAGCGCCCTCCGCACAATTACCCAGTTATCCATTCACAAAAAGTCTGAAAGACATTCGAAGAAAGGCGCGAAAGTCTCAAGAGACTTGGCACAGAAAAACCTTAAAGATCCGTCTTTTAGGACAGAAACTACAGATCTGCGTATCAGTCCCCTAGAGATCGTCCAGAAAACAGCTGACACAGAGCAAATGCAGTTATTCATCTCGCGCTCCATCCATGAAGGAAAGGGAAGAAATCTAAATGTGTGCTTTGACACGCTGCCTCATAGTTCAGTGACCTGCAGTGTATAGATGCAGATATTGACTTGTGACCACATTTTTCAGTCCTCGCGTTTTGCTGGTGTATTTTCTGCTACTAAAAGGATGATGTTGCTTCAGTTCCTTTGTGCGAAACAAATACTGCCTTGATCTTGATCCTCAGACAGTTACCCGTCGTCTGTTTCCTCGTCTCGGGGTTCTGACGTCGGTTCTCTAGCGCCTGAGAATGTTCATAATACGTCACTTAAAGTCATGGAATGTTTCTGTAAGGTTTCTTTCTCAGAGAGAGTAAGTGCTTTCGTATTTCTTTCCGAGAAACTGCCTTCAGACAATTAAGCTCGGGATATTACATTCATACGGCATGATATCACATGATAATCATGAAACCTTTGTGTCTCGTGACTCATTCTAATAGGAGGTTTTAGGCTTTAATGCTGCGAATTTCCAGTTCCGCATTTACACACGCACGTTGCTTCACGACTCTCTCGTTTTACGGTTAACTGCTAATCGACACAGGAACTGGTAATTTCTTCAGAGTCGTTTGGTGTCACAGTATTGCATTTTTCCCCTTTAATTTGGATACAGACTCCCTGTGAATAAAATCGTATTATGCTCGGTGCTGTTTCCAGCAGTGCATCGTTAGATGTAATGTCGCACTCATTTGCATCTGATTGGAGAAAAGAGTCAGCGGCATGACTTTGCAGAAAGTGCAGTTTCTTTTAAAAAATTACAACTTTGCAGGCAAGTACTGCTAAAGCACAAATGGCATCTAATAAATATACTAACGGGGAAAAAAAATCGCGACACCAAGAAGGAGTTGTGCGACATAAGTTGGCGTGTTTCTATATCTGAAAGATGGTGTCTGTTCACTTTTCTGGGTGTTGTGTGATGTTCTTAGGTTAGTTAGGTTTAAGTAGTTCTAAGTTCTAGGGGACTGATGACCACAGATGTTAAGTCCCATAGTGCTCAGAGCCATTTTGTTCACTTTTCGATCCAGTCGCATAAGAGTGACACTTCTATCACCACAATGAGAATGCCAATCGGGTTTGCTTTAAATTAACGCTGTAACGGTCAAGAGCGTTGGTTACCTCTGAGACTGCACTTGGTGAGTGATGTAGGTCAAGAACGTCTTTAAGGCGACAAAGACTCCATTATCAACACCTCACTGAATCTAAACGAGTTCGTGTAGTAGGGCTAAGAGAAGTTGGACGCTCCTTCTACGATACTGCAGAAAGACTTGGTAGGAAAGTAGCTGCCGTACATGGTTGCTGGCCTCGGAGGTCACGAGAATGTACGGTCGCAAGGAGACCTGGCTCGTAAGGCAACGCGGATCTATCGAGAAGAAAAACCATCATGTTGGGCGTATGGCTCTGGCGCATCGTACGGCATCTGCAGCAGCAGTCTGAGCAGCAGTTGTCACCACGAGCTGTTGCAAATCGATCACTTCAAGGACAGCTCCGAGACAGACGCTATCTAGCGTGCACTCCACTGATCCAAACCACCGCGGCTTCAATGGTGTCAAGCGAGAGCTCATTAGAGGGCGGGTTGGATATCTGCTGTGTTTTCTGATGAGAGCTGGTTCTGCCTCGGTGCCAGTGATGGCCGTGTGTTGGTTAAGAAACTACCTGAGGGTCTGGAACCAACCGGTCTCCATGCTAGACAGACTGGACCTACACCTAGAGTTATGGTCTGGCATGTGATTTCGTATGACAACAGGAGTGCTCCTGTAGTTATTCTACACAGACTTGTTGCAAATTTGAACATCACTCTGGTGATTAGACCTATTGTACTGTCATTCATAAACGGTACTCCAGGGGACATTTTCCAACAGCATAATGTTCGCCCACGTTGTTGTTGTTGTAGTCTTCACTCCAGAGACTGGTCTGATGCAGCTCTCCATGCTACTCTATTCTGTGCAAGCTTCTTCATCTCCAAGTGACAACTGCACCCACATCCTTCTGAATATGATTAGTGTATTCATCTTTTGGTCTCCCTTTACGAGTTTTACCCTCGACGCTGCCCTCCAATACTACACTACTGGCCATTAAAATTGCTACACTAAGAAGAAATGCAGATGATAAACGGGTATTCATTGGACAAATACATTATACTACAAGTAACATGTGATTAAATTTTCACGCAATTTGGGTGCATAGATCCTGAGAAATCAGTACCCAGAACAACCACGTCTCGCCGTAATAACGGCCTTGATACACCTGGGCATTGAGTCAAACAGAGCTTGGATGGCGTGTACAGGTACAGCTGCCCATGCAGCTTCAACACGATACCACAGTTCATCAAAAGTAGTGACTGGCGTATTGTGACGAGCCAGTTCATTTGCCACCATTGACCAGACGTTTTCAATTGGTGAGAGATCTGGAGAATGTGCTGGCCAGAGCAGCAGTCGAACATTTTCTGTATCCATAAAGACCCGGACAGGAACTGCAAATTGAGGTCGTGCATTATCCTTCTGAAATGTAGGGTTTCGGAGGGATCGAATGAAGGGTAGAGCCACAGGTCGTAACACATCTGAAAAGTAAGGTCCATTGTTCAAAGTGCCGTCAAAGCGAACAAGAGGTGACCGGGACGTGTAACCAATGGCACCCCATACCATCACGCCGGGTGATACGCCAGTATGGCGATGACGAGTACACGCTTCCAATGTGCATTCACGGCGATGTCGCCAAACACAGATGCGACCATAATGATGCAGTAAACAGAACCTGAATTCATCCGAAAAAATGACGTTTTGACATTCGTGCAGACAGGTTCGTCGTTGAGTACACCATCACAGGCGCTCCCGTCTGTGATGCAGTGTCAAGGCTAACCGCAGCCATGGTCTCCGAACTGATACTCCATGCTGCTGCAAACGTCATCGAACTGTTATGGTTGCCGTCTTGCAAACGTCTCCATCTATTGACACAGGGATCGAGACGTGGCTGCACGATCCGTTACAGCCATGCGGATAAGATGCCCGTCATCTCGACTACTAGTGATACGAGGCCGCTGGGATCCAGCACGGCGTTCCGTATTACCCTTCTGAACCCACCGATTCCATATTCTGCTAACAGTCATTGGATATCTACCAACGCGAGCAGCAATGTCACGATACGATAATCCGCAGTCGCGATAGGCTACAATCCGACCTTTATCAAAGTCGGAAAGGTGATGGTACGCATTTCTCCTCCTTACACGAGGCATTACAACAACGTTTCATCAGGCAACGCCGGTCAACTGCTGTTTGTGTATGAGAAATCGATTGGAAACTTTCCCATGTCAGCACGTTGTAGGTGTCGCCACCGGCGCCAACCTTGTGTGAATGCTCTGAAAATCTAATCATTTGCATATCACAGAATATTCTTCCTGCCGGTTACATTTCGCGTCTGTAGCACGTCATCTTCGTGGTGTAGCAATTTTAATGGCCAGTTGTGTAAATTGGTGATCGCTTGATGCCTCAGAACATGTCCTACCAACCGATCTCTTCTTCAACTCAAGTTGTGCCACAAACGTTTGTTCTCCCCAATTCTATTCAGTACCTCCTCATTAGTTATGTGATCGATGTACCTATTTAATCTTCAGCATTCTTGTGTAGCACCACATTTCGAAAGCTTCAATTCTCTTCTTCTCTAAACTATTTAACATCCATGTTTCACTTCCGTAGATGGCTACACTCCAAACAAATACATTCAGAAACGACTCCCTGACACTTAAATCTATACTCTATGTTAACAAATTTCTTTTCTTCAGAAACGATTTTCTTGCCATTAGCAGTCTACATTTTACATCCTCTCTACTTCGACCATCATCAGTTATTTTGCTCCCCAAATAGCAAAACTCATCTACTACTTTAAGTGTCTCATTTCCTAATCTAATTCCCTCAGCATCACCTGATTTAATTCGACTGCATTCCATTATCTTCGTTTTGCATTTGTTGAGGTTCATCTTATATCCTCCTTTCAAGACACTGTCCATTCCGTTCAACTGCTCTTCCAGGTCCTTTGCTATCTCTGACAGAATTACAATGTCATCGGCGAACCTCAAGTTTTTATTTCCTACTCCGATTTTTTCTTTTGTTTCCTTTACTGCTTGCTCAATATATAGATTGAATAACATCGGGCCTAGGTTAAAACCCTGACTCACTCCGTTCCCAACCACTGCTTCCCTTTCATGCCACTCGACTCTTATAACTGCCATCTGGCTTCTGTACAAATTGTAAATACCCGTTTGCTCGCTATATTTGACCCTGCCACCTACAGGATTTGAAAGAGAGTATTCCAGTCAGCATTGTCAAAAGCTTTTCTAAGTCTACAAATGCTAGAAACTTATGTTTGCATTTCTTTAATGTATCTTCTAAGATAAGTCGTAGGGTCAATATTGGCTCACACGTCCCAACATTCCAACGAAATCCAAACTGATCTTCCCGGAGGTTGGCTTCTACCATTTTTTCCATTCGTCTGTAAAGAAATCGTTTTAGTACGAGGGCAGTTCAATAAGTAATGCAAAACTTTTTTTTCTCGGCCAATTTTAGTTGAAAAAACCGGAAATTTCTTGTGGAATATTTTCAAACATTCCCGCTTCGTCTCGTATAGTTTCATTGACTTCCGACAGGTGGCAGCGCTGTACGGAGCTGTTAAAATGGCGTCTGTAACGGATGTGCGTTGCAAACAACGGGCAGTGATCGAGTTTCTTTTGGCGGAAAACCAGGGCATCTCAGATATTCATAGGCGCTTGCAGAATGTCTACGGTGATCTGGCGGTGGACAAAAGCACGGTGAGTCGTTGGGCAAAGCGTGTGTCATCATCGCCGCAAGGTCAAGCAAGACTGTCTGATCTCCCGCGTGCGGGCCGGCCGTGCACAGCTGTGACTCCTGCAATGGCGGAGCGTGCGAACACACACGTTCGAGATGATCGACGGATCACCATCAAACAACTCAGTGCTCAACTTGACATCTCTGTTGGTAGTGCTGTCACAATTGTTCACCATTTGGGATATTCAAAGGTTTGTTCCCGCTGGGTCCCTCGTTGTCTAACCGAACACCATAAAGAGCAAAGGAGAACCATCTGTGCGGAATTGCTTCGAACCTGAAACAAAACGGCAATCAATGGAGTGGCGCCACACCCACTCCCCTACCAAGAAAAAGTTTAAAGCCATACCCTCAGCCAGTAAAGTCATGGTTACAGTCTTCTGGGACGCTGAAGGGGTTATTCTGTTCGATGTCCTTCCCCATGGTCAAACGATCAACTCTGAAGTGTATTGTGCTACTCTTCAGAAATTGAAGAAACGACTTCAGCGTGTCCGTAGGCACAAAAATCTGAACGAACTTCTCCTTCGTCATGACAACGCAAGACCTCACACAAGTCTTCGCACCCGAGAGGAGCTCACAAAACTTCAGTGGACTGTTCTTCCACATGCACCCTACAGCCCCGATCTCGCACCGTCGGATTTCCATATGTTTGGCCCAATGAAGGACGCAATCCGTGGGAGGCACTACGCGGATGATGAAGAAGTTATTGATGCAATACGACGTTGGCTCCGACATCGACCAGTGGAATGGTACCGTGCAGGCATACAGGCCCTCATTTCAAGGTGGCGTAACGCCGTAGCATTGAATGGAGATTACGTTGAAAAATAGTGTTGTGTAGCTAAAAGATTGGGGAATAACCTGGTGTACTTCAATGCTGAATGAAACAACCCCTGTTTCAGAAAAAAAATGTGTTGCATTACTTATTGAACTGCCCTCGTATTTTGCAGGTATGGTTTATTAAACTGATAGTTCGGTAATTTCACATCTGTCAACAACTGCTTACTTTGGGATTGGAATTATTATATTCTTATTGAAGTCTGAGTGCATTTCGCCTGTCTCATACACCTTGCTCACCAGATGGTAGAGTTTTGTCAGGGCTGGCTCTCCCAAGGCCATCAGTAGTCCCAATGGAATGTTGTTTACTCCCGGGTCCTTCTGTAGACTTAAGTCCTTCAATACTCTGTCAAATTCTACACGCAGTATCATATCTCGCATTTCATCTTCATCTACGTCCTCTTCCATTTCCATAATACTGCCGTCAAGTATATCCCCCTTTTATAGATCCTCTATATACTCTTTCCACCTTCCTGTTTTCCCTTCTTTGCTTAGAACTGTTTCCATCTGAGCTCTTGAATTTCATACAAGTGGTTCCTTTTTCTCCAAAGCCTCTTTAATTTTACTATAGGCAGCATCTGTCTTAACCCTACTGATATTTGCCATCCCTGCTTAGCCATTTTGCTCTTTCTGTCGATCTCATTTTTGAGACGTTCGTATTCCTTTTTGTCTGCTTCATTTACAGAATTTTCATATTATCTCCTTTCATCAATTAAATTCAATATATCTTCTATTACCCAATGATTCCCTCTAGCCCTCGTGTTTCTGCCTACTTGATCCTTTGCTGCCTTCACTTTTTCATCCCTCAAAGCTACCCATTCTTTATCTACTGTATTTCTTTCCCTCATTTCTGTCAATCGTTCCCTAATGCTCTCCCTGACACTCTCTACAACCTCTGGTTCTGTCAGTTTATCCAGGTTCCATATCCTTAAATTCCCACTTTTTTGCAGTTTCTTCACTTTTAGTCTAATTTTCATAACCTATAGATTGTGGTCAGAGTCCACATCAGCTTCTGGAAATGACTTACAGTTTAAAATCTAGGTCTTAAATTTCTGTCTTACTATTGTATAATCTATCTGAAACCTTCCAGTATCTCCAGACCACTTCCACGTATACAACCTTGTTTTATGATTCTTGAACCAAGTGTTAGCTATAATTAAGTTATGTTCTGTGCAGAATTCTACTAGGCGGCTTCCTCTTTCATTTCTTATCCCCATTCCATATTCACCTACTACGTTTCCATCCATTCCTTTTCCTACTATCGAATTCCAGTCACCCATGACTATTAAATTTTCGTCTCCCTTCACTGTCTGAATAATTTCTTTTATCTCATCATACATTTCATCAACCTCTTTATCATCTGGAGAGCTAGTTGGCATATAAACTTGTAGTACTTTGGTAGGCGTGGGCTTCGTGCTTATCTTGGTCAGAATAATGCGATCACTATCATATCTGCTCGAGTGGAGACAGATATGGTGATGGAGCATCCCAAGGCAATATGTCGACACTGTGTACAGCGTGTTGAGTTACAGCAACGGTACGTGGAGGCCAGACAAACTTGTGGTTCCTGAAGAAGGGCAGCCGCCTTTTCAGTAGTTGCAGGGTCAACATTCTGGATCATTGACTGATCTGGCTCTGTAACACTAACCAAAACGGCCTTGGTGTGCTGGTACTGTGAACGGCTGAAAGCAAGGGGAAGCTAAAGCCCCAATTTTTCCCGAGGGCATGCAGCTTTACTGTATGGTTAAATTATGATGGCGTCCTCTTGGGTAAAATATTCCGGAGGTAAAATAGTCCCCCATTTGGATCTCCGGGCGGGGACTACTCAGGAGGACGACGTTATCAGGAGAAAGAAAACTGGCGTTCTACGGATCGGAGCGTGGAATATCAGAGCCCTTAATCGGGCAGGTAGGTTAGAAAATTTAAAAAGGGAAATGGATAGGTTAAAGTTAGATATAGTGAGAATGAGGGAAGTTCGGTGACAGGAAGACTTCTGGTCAGGTGGATACAGGATTATAAATACAAAATCAAATAAGGGTAATGCAGGAGAAGCTTCAATAGTAAATAAAAAGATAGGAGCGCGGGTAAGCTACTACGAACAGCGTGGTGAACGTATTATTGCAGTCAAGATAGACACGAAGCCCGCGCCTACCACAGTAGTACAAGTTTATATGGCAACTAGCTCCGCAGATGATGAAGAGATCGAAGAAAAGGATGATGAGATAAAATAAATTACTCACATAGTGAAGGGCCACAAAAATTTAATAGTCATGGGGGACTGGAATTCGATAGTAGGAAAATGGAATGAAGGACAAATATTAGGTGAATATGGAACGGGGGTAAGGAATGAAAGAGGAAACCGCCTGGTAAAATTTTGCGCAGAGCATAACTTAACCATAGCTAACACTTGGCATAAGAATCATGAAAGATGTGTATGTGAAAGAGGCCTGGAGACACTGGAAGGTTTCAGATAGATTATACAATAATAAGGCAGAAATTCAGGAACCAGGTATTAAATTGCAAGACATTTCCAGAAGCTGATGTGGACTCTGACCACAATCTGTTGTTTATGAACTGTAGACTGAACTGAAGAAACTGCAAAAAAGTGGAAATATAAGGACATGAGATCTGGATAACTTGAAAGAACAAAAGGTTGTAGAGGGGTTCAGGGAGAGCACTAGTAAGCGACTGACAAGAACAAGGGGAAGAAATACAGTAGGAGAAGAATGGGTAGCTTTGAGGGATGAAATAGTAAAGGCAGCAGAGGATCAAGTAGGTAAAAAGACGAACGCTAGTAGAAATCTTTGGGTAACAGAAGAGATACTGAACTGACTGATGAAAGGAGAAAATATAAAAATTCTGTAAATGAAGCAGGCAAAAAGGAATACAAACGTCTCAAAAATGAGATCGACAGAAAGGGCAAAATGGTTAAGCAGGGATGGCTAGAGGACAAATGTAAGGTTTTAGAGGCATATATCAGTAGGGGTAAGATAGATACTGCCTACAGGAAAATTAAAGAGACCTTTGGAGAAAAGAGAACCACTTTTATGAATATCGAGAGCTCAGATGGAAAACCAGTTCTAAGCAAAAAGGGAAATGAGATAGGTGGGAGGAGTATATAGAGGGTCTGTACAAGTGAGTTGTACTTGAGGGCTATATTATGGAAGTGGTAGAGGACGTAGGTGAAGATAAAATGGGAGATATGATACTGCTTGAAGAATATTACAGAGCACTGAAAGACCCAAGACGAAATAAGGCCTCGCGAGTAGACAGCATTCCATTAGAATTACTGATAGCCTTGGGAGAGCCAGCACTGATAAAACTCTACCATCTGGTGAGCAAGATGTATGAGACAGGGAAAATACCCTCAGACATCGGTGTGAAAATGACAGAACTATCAGTTTAATAAGTCACACCCGCAAAATACTAAAACGAATTCTTTACAGACGAATGGAAAAAGTGGTAGAAGCTGACCTTAGGGAAGGCAGTTTCGATTCCGTAGAAATGTTGGAACACGAGATGCAATACTAACTCTATGACTTATCTTAGAAGATAGGTTAAGGAAAGGCAAACCTACGTTTCTAGCAATTGCAGACTTAGAGAAAGCTTTTGACAAGGTTGATTAGAATACTCTATTTCAAATTCTGTAGGTGGCAGGGGTAAAATACGGGGAGAGAAAGGCTATTTACAATTTGTGGAGAAACCAGACGGCAGTTATAAGAGTTGAGGGGCATGAAAGGGAAGTAGTGGTTGGGAAGAGAGTGAGACAGGGTTGTAAACTAGGCCCGATGTTATTCATTCTATATATTGAACAAGCAGTAAAGGAAACAAAAGAAAAATTCAGAGTAGGAATTAAAATACATGGAGAAGAAATAACAACTTTGAAATTTGCCGTTGATATTGTAATTCTGTCAGAGACAGGAAAGAACCTGGAAGGGCAGTTGAACGGAAATGAGGCTGTCTTCAAAGGAGGGTATATCATGAACATCAACAAAACCAAAGGAGGAATATGGAATGTAGTCTAATCAAATCAGGTGAAGCTGAGGCAATTACATTAGGAAATGAGATACTTAAAGTAAAAGATGAGTTTTGCTATTTGTGGAGCAAAATAACTGATGATGGTCGAAGTAGAGAGTATATGAAATGTAGACTCATAATGGCAAGAAAAGTGTTTCTGAAGAATGGAAATTTGTTAACGTAGAGTATAGATTTAAGTGTCAGGAAGTCACTTCTGAAAGTATTTGTATAGAGTTTAGCCATGTATGGATGTGGAACATGGACGATAAATAGTTTAGACAAGAAGAGAATAGAAGCTTTCGAAATGGGGCGCTACACAAAAATGCTGAAGATTAGATAGGTACGTAGATCAAGTAACTAATGAGGAGGTACTGAATAGAAAAGGGATCACCAATTTAGTATTGGAGGGCAGCGTCGAGGGTAAAAATCGTAAAAGGAGACCAAAAGATGAATACACTAAGCACATTCAGAAGGATGTAGGGTGCAGTAGTTACTTGGAGATGAAGAAACTTGCACGGGATAGAGTAGCATGGGGAGCTGCATCAAACCAGTCTCTGGACTGAAGACCACAACCACAAACAACAACAACGTGCTCCCAGGTATTAAAAGACTGTTTCCATTAATAGTTATAAGTGGAACTAGACGCATGGGACATTCCGTTTCGGAAATCGTAAGGGAATTCAATATTCCAAGATCACAGTGTGAAGAATATGCAGAGAATAGCAAATTTCAGGCATTTCCTCTCACCACGTACGACGCAATGGCCGACGGCCTTCTCTTAATTACCGAGAGCAGTGGCGTTTGCGTAGAGTTGTCAGTGCCAACAGACAAGCAACATTGCGTGAAATAACAGCAGAAATCGATGATGGACGTACGACGGGCGCATCCCATAGGACAGTGCAGCGAAAGTTGGCGTTAATGGGCTATGGCGGCAGGCGACCGACGCGAATGCCTTTGCTAACAGCTCGACATCACCTGCAGCGCCTATCCTGTGTTCGTTACCATATCGATTGCACCATATACGACTGGTCAGTGAGTCACGATTTCAATTCGTCGGAGCTGATGGTAGGGTTCGAGAGTGGCTCAGGCCTCACGAAGCCATGGACCCAAGTTGTCACCAAGGCACTGTTCAATCTGGTGGTGGCTCTACAATGGAACGGACTAGAACCTTTGTTCAAACTGTTCCGACCGTTGATTGGAAATTGTGATGTTTTTCCACCTGGAGACCATTTGCAGCTATTCATGGATTTCATGTTCCCAAACAACCATAGAACTATCGCCGGGCCACAATTGTTCACGAATGGTTTGAAAAACATTCTGAACAATTACAGCGAATGATTTTGGCATCCAGAGGGCCCGACATGACTCTACCTAATGTTTATGGTTCATAATTGAGAGATCTGTTTGTGTACAAAATCCTGCACCGGCAATATTTTCGCAATTATGGACGCCTATAGAGGTAGCATGGATGAATATAACGTCAGAAGACTTCTAACGACTTATTGAGTCCATGGCACGTCGAGTTTTTTTTTTTTTTCTTCTTCTGACTGGTTTGATGCAGCCCGCCATGAATTCCTGTCCTGTGCCAACCTCTTCGTCACAGAGTAGCACTTGCAACTGCAACGTTCTTTAAACAAAATAAATAAGAAAGCTTTACGATTACATAGAATGAGTGTCTGAACTGTGGGACGGGTATTGATTATGATAAATTACTAACACTGATTATTTTTAGCAAAATTATATTCCAAGTTACGTTTGTCTTTTCAAAAACATTTGACAGTTGAAGTTTGTCAGAAAAATACATCGTATTTACCAACTGATCCACAATCAATTATTTGTACAGCAAGTATTATCTAACCTCATGAAACCAGTATAAATGCAAATCATCGAACTAAATATAGCTCTGTTTATAAGTGGTGGTGGTGGTGGTTAGTGTTTAACGTCCCGTCGACAACGAGGTCATTAGAGACGGAGCGCAAGCTCGGGTTAGGGAAGGATTGGGAAGGAAAGCGGCCGTGCCCTTTCAAAGGAACCATCCCGGCATTTGCCTGAAACGATTTAGGGAAATCACGGAAAACCTAAATCAAGATGGCTGGAGACGGGATTGAACCGTCGTCCTCCCGAATGCGAGTCCAGTGTGCTAACCACTGCGCCACCTCGCTCGGTGTTTATAAGTCTTAGAAGCATTACAAAAATGAAATATCTTACTAGCCTTTTTATCAAAACAGTTTACGTACATTCTGGGGTTATTAAACAGTAACAAATTATGAGCCAACTCATCTATACTGACACGCTGCCAAAAACAAAAATCATAATTATTTATCATTTTGCCTTGCTTGCATGAAGACTTCTGCTCCCAAATTCAACAATATTGACATACCGAAATTAATCTATCATTTTGTGGCTTCACACAGCACACCACAAAAACTGCCTACTCTATCGTCTTTCGCTCACAGACAGCCACCTACAATTGTGTGCCCAGCGCTCTCTTACTCCAACACTACAGTCTCAGACCATAAACATATCTTTGGGTCTGCAGTCTTGCACAGTCAGTGAATTGCATTATAAAGCCTACCAGAGACATACTTCGTTTATAAAACCATATTCTGATACCACATAAAATGTGCCCGGGTAGACCCCTTTCACAACCTACGTCCTCAATAATTTGCTGGATGTATTCCAGTCTGTCTTCCTCTACAAATTTTATCCTCTTTCAGCTCTCTCTATTACCATGGATGTTATTTCTTGATATTCTAGAAGATGTCATATCATTGTGTTCCTTCTTCTTGTTAGTGTTTTCTATACATTTCTTTCCTCTCCGACTCTGCGCAGAATCTCCTCATTTCTTTCCTTATCAGTCCGTCAGTAATTGGTTACTTTGTTGCCTAGGTAGTAAACTTTCGTGTTTCTTCGATTTACTCTCAATCCATATTCTGTACTCATTAGACTATTCACTCCGTTCAACAGATCCTGTAACTCTTCTTCACTGTCACAGAGGATAGCAATGTCATCAGCGAATCTTATCACTGATTTCCTTACACCTTGAGTTTTAATTTTATTCTTAAGCCTTTCATTTATTTCCATCGTTGTTTCTTTGGTGTGTAGATTGATCAGCAGGGGCGTGACACTACATCCCTCCCTTACACTCTTTTTAATCCGAGCACTTCGTTCTTGGGTTTCCAGTCTTTTCATTCCTTTTTGGGTCTTGTGCATGTCGTACACAACCCGTCTCTTCCTATAGGTTACCCCAATTTTCCTCAGAATTTCGAACATCTTGCACCATTTTACATCGTCGAACACTTTTTCCAGGTCGACAAATTCGATGAACGTGTCTCGTTTTTTCTTTAGTCTTGCTCTCATCATCAACCGCAACGTCATAACTGCCTCTCTGTAGCCTTCACCTTTCCTAAAGCCAAACTAATCATCGTGCAATACCTCCCCAATTTTCTTTTCCATTCTTCTGTATATTATTCTTGTCAACAACTTGGAAGCATGAGCTGTTAAGCTGATTGTGCGATAATTCTCGCTTGTCCGCTCTTGCAGTCTTCGAAATTGTGTGGATGATTCTTCTCCGAAAGACTGATACATTTTGCACACCAAAGAGGATAGTCGTTTTGTCGCCAATTTCCCCAATTATTTCAGAAATTCCGGTGGAATGTTATCGATCCCTTCTGCCTTATATGATCTTAAGTCTTCTGAAGTTCTTTTAAATTCCGATTCTAAATCGACTCCTGTTTCTTCTGCTAAGATATCACGCAAATCGTGTCCCCTCAACTAGGCCTTTAATGTACTCTTTTCACCTATCCGCTCTCTCCTCTGCATTTAACAATGGAATTCCCATTGCACTCTTAATGTTATCAACTGTGCACTTGCTGCGCTATGCCGGGCAAAAGGAGGTCCGAACCGATGTTAGGAGGTATCTCATGACTTGTCAGTTCAGTGTATAAATAGGTTTCTAACTACACACAAATTAGCACATTTGGTAATAATAACATTAATGGATCTTTTTTTAAGTCATAACTTTGTTATCCATAATAGTTATGAGAAATACGGTGTCGTAATGAATAAAAATATTGCTACAACTGATATGTACAGTATGTATTGCAACCACGGTCTACCAAAGAATTTCAGCACAGCTGTATACAATTAACGACAAATTCTGACTTCACTTCCTTTTATTGATTATGATTTTTCTTTCGAGGAACAACGTGCTTCGCAATAGTTAGATTTTTCTTTTTAGTGTAATTATTATAAATTATTTTAATAATGATGAACCAACATTAGGGAGGTTCTCGTCTAAAATACTTTTCTTTCGAAACTTCCATGTTTGTAAATGCCGAATGTTATAATTTATACTATTTATGAACCATTATTTGAATTACATTTTATTGCTATTTATGAACTATTATTTGAATTATCTTAAAGATTTCGGTGTCAGGCCATTCATATTATGCTAACTCCGCTTTTTCATGTAACTCTATTGATAATGATTGGTTGTTACTCTGAAATGGCTAATTAACAAAACACCAAAATAGAGGCCCTTCTCTGATCACCTGGCGAGAGGATGAAAACTTCTACTTCTTCTACCTTTTTTTCAGCTGAGATTCGAGAACATTGCCGTTAGTCTGCTAAACCATCAATCCACAAACTGCTAAACAAAACGCCTCGTTAAATTTCTGTGAGCAGCTTGGTTGACATAGCAATAACCCCCCCAAACATTTAGCGCTCTAAATAAATGAGAACACAGTCTCTCTAAACGCATTACGTGCAGCACGACATGGCGCACAGTGACATGCTCTTGTTCCGCATCAGACTTCACATTCGTAGCAAGCACACAACTAAAATTGAACAGGAAATCTAATACGTTGTAAGCAAACACTCGCAGGCGTGCATTAAACACATAATTCAACAATATATTGTTTTTTAGTGTACTGTAACTTCCACGAAGTCAACGACAACCTATTGAAAAACTCATGGAAAATCAAAACTGCGAACCCACAGGGATTAAATTCTCATATTGAGTTTATCTAGATCAGTGGACACGCTTCACACGTGGTGTTCATTTTTAATCTCCCATTACAACATTTAAGATATATTAATGACGATAATAATACAATACTATCAAAACAGCAACAAGGTATATGCTAAGTTATGTGTAAATTTAAGATTATGCTTCATGTTATCAGCTTTATATTACAATATAATCATATAGGAACTTCTATGGCTTATGTTTATTGTTTTGTTGACAGTTGAATTTTCCCTTGGAATGGCACATTTCCACTTTAATAATAATTGTTCTTCTTTTGGAAATGAAGAAACTTGCACTTTCCGTCCTGTCGGATGATTTCTTTTGGCCTTACACCCTGCCATGCAACACCTGCAGAGGATTTTGTGTATTATAACCGCAAACTCGAACTGCGCATCACATAAATACCATTAAACAGTCGTACTGTGTAACATTCAGGTATTCCCAAGCTCAGCTCAATGCTACATAAAACTAGTCCTTGGCTGTTGTTATGACTACTCTCTGTATACCCACCACGCCGCGCGCAGACCTTCTTAATCTATATACTTATATTGATATGGTGTCTGTTCTTTCGGACATGTCCTAAAGAACAGACACCATTGATGACCTGCAGCAGTCTAGAACTAAATTAGAATTATATTAATACCTTCAGCAGCTAACGGGCGTTGATATATATCAAAAGGGACAGGTAAAAATGTGTGCCCCGACCGAGACTCAAACCCGGGATCTCCTACGTATATGGCAGACGCTCAATCCATCTGAGCCACCGAGGGAACAGAGGATAGCACGACTGCAGGGACTATCTTGTGCACGCCTCCCGCGAGGCCCACATTCTCACCTTGTATGTCCACACACTATATTCGTAGCGTCCCACCCCAACACACTCATTGCTTGTGTAAGACATTCGTACCAAGTCCAGTAAGAGTTCGGGGAATATGTGTTCATCCGCACAGAAGAAGAAGGCCATGGCCGGTGCTGCCGGAACTATATACTTATATTGATATGGTGTTTGTTCTTTCGGACATGTCTTCCACGAGTAATGAGTGTGTCGGGGTGGGACACTACGAATGTAGTGTGTCGACATACAAGATGAGAATATGGGCCTAGCGGGAGGCGTGCGCGAGATAGTTCCTGCAGTCGCGCTATCCTCTTGTTCCCTCGGTGGCTCAGACGGATTGAGCGTCTGCCATGTAAGCAGGAGATCCCGGGTTCGAGTCCCGGTTGGGGCACACATTTTCACCTGTCCCCGTTGATCGTATATCAACGCCCGTTAGCAGCTTTTTAATCTAGGTGACATTAGGTCTCCTGATGATCGGTCATGAATGGAGTTGCGTAACCAATTCTATAGTCACGTACGTCTACAGCAGTGAGTGCAATTCCTCACGGACTACAAATCAAGATCCACAAGGTGGCATAAACGCCACACAAAAAGCGTAGTCCTGAGGCTCGCCGTCTGAAACGGAAACAGTTGCCTCTAGCACCGGCGTAGCCAGCTGTGGGAACATATTCTACAGATTTAATATCTGTGGACTTAATAAAAATGTTTGTATGATAGATTTTTTTCTGAAAACACGTCACAACAATTCTGTGTCAGCATATTTTATAAAGTAAACCAAAAATACTCTTACAATACAGCTAAATACAAAATACCTACATCACTGTAACAACAAAAATCTGTACTATTTTAGTAAATACACTTTCGTCATTTTCTCTGTTCAGATCCTGTTATCACGCTAGTCACGTGCTGTTTTGATGTTGTGCACTGAGGTGATAAAAGTCATGGGACACCTCCTAATATCCTCTCGGACTCAACACGTCGTTGGAAGTCCCCTGCAGACGTACTGAACCATGCTGCCTCTATAGCCGTCCACAATTGCGAAGGTTTTGACGATGTAGGATTTCATGCACGAACTGACCTCTTGATTCTGTCCCATAAATCTTCGTGGGATTCATGTTGGGCGATCTGGATGGCCAAATCATTTGTTCGAATTGTCCGGAATTGTTCTGCAAACCAATCGCAAAGAACTGTCTCTCGGTGATATGGTGCATGAAAATTGCCCCGTTATTTGGTAACATGAAGTTCAAAAATGTTCAGATCTGTGTGAAATCTTATGGAATTTAGCTGCTAAGGTCATCAGTTCCTAAGTTTACACACCACTTAACCTAAATTATCCTAACGACAAACACATACACCCATGCCCGAGGGAGAACTCGAACCTCCGCCGGGACCAACCTCACAGCCTCACAGTCCATGACTACAGCGCCCTAGACCGCTCGGCTAATCCCGCGCGGCTGACATAAAGTCTATTAATGATAGGGAATAGTCTCCAAAGAGCCGAATATAACCAGACCAAGTCCATTCCGTACAAACGCAGCTCACTCCACTACTGAGCCAACACCAGCTTCCACAGTGCCTTGGTGACAACTTGGGTCCATGACTTCTGGGGTCTGCACCACCTTCGAAACCTGTTATCAGCTCTTACAAATGAAGTCGGGACTCATCTGACCAGGCCACGGTTTCCGGCTGTCTAGGATCGAATCGATGTGGTTACGAGCTCAAGGGAGGAGCTGTCCGCGATATCGTGCTGTCAGCAAAGCCACTCGCGTCGGTCGTCTGCTGCTCCAGCCCATTAACGCCAAATTTCCGCTCACTGCCCAGCGGATGCGTTCAATGTATGTCCCATGTTGATTTCTGCGGTTATTTCAGGTGGTGTTGCTTATTTATTAGCACTGACCACGCAAACTCCCCTCCTCTCAGTCCTTAAGGAAGGCCGTCGGTCACTGCGTTCTCCCTGGTGAAAGGTAGTGTTTGAAATGTGGTATTCTCGGCAAGCTCTTGACACTGTGAATCTCGGGATATTGAATTCCCCAACGATTTCCGAAATTAAATGTCCCATGCGTCTAGCTCCAGCTACACTCATGCTAATAAATTAAGGATAATGCTGATACATGGTGAAACAACGCTCTGATGGGCGGTTTGCGGGTTTAAATCACCTCGGGGTATGGCCATGCGGTGCATTTGACCTGCGGTCGTCGCACGGTGGCGCTGGAAGCAGTCCACATACGCAGATATGTGTTGGTGCATGTCAGAGTACGGTGCGGCGAGTAAGTGTGCCGACGTTTTCAGACGTGCTAATGGTGACTGTGTGTTGAAAATGGCTCAAAGAACACATACTGATGACGTTATGAGGGGTGGAATACTAGGGTGACTGGAGGCTGGTCAAACACAGCAGGTCGTAGCACGGGCCCTCCGAGTGCCACTAAGTGCAATCTCAAGATTATGGCAACGATTCCAGCAGTAGGAAACGTGTCCAAGCGCTACAGTACGGGACGTCCAGAATGTACAACACGACAAGAAGACCGATCTCTCACCATCAGTGCCCGCAGACGGCCACGGAGTACTGCAGGTAGCCTTGCTCGGGACCTTACCGCAGCCACTGGAACAGTTGTATCCAGACACGCGGTCTACAGATGACTAAACAGACACGGTTTACTCGCCCGGAGACCTGCAAGGTGCATTCTACTCACCCCTGGTCACAGGAGAGCCCGTAAAGCCTAGTGTCAAGAACACAGTACATGGTCATTGGAACAGTGGTCCCAGGTTATGTTCACGGACGAGTCCAGGTATAGTCTGAACAGTGATTCTCGCCGGGTTTTCTTCGGGCGTGAACCAGGAACCAGATACCAAACCCTTAATGTCCTTGAAAGGGACCTGAATGGAGGTCGTGGTTTGATGGTGTGGGGTGGGTTTATGATTAGTGCACGTACACCCCTGCATGTCTTTGACAGAAGAACTGTAACAGGTCAGGAGTATTGGGACGTCATTTTGCACCAGTATGTCCACCTTTTCAGTCGTAGAGTGGGTCCCATCTTCCTCCTGATGGATGATAACGCACGGCCACAACGAGCTTCCATCGTGGAGGAGTACCTTGAAACAAAAGCTATCAGGCGAATGGAGTGGCCTGCCTGTTCTCCAGACTAAACCCCATCGAGTGCGTCTGGGATGCTCTCGATCGACGTATCGCTTCGCGTCTTCAAACCGCTACGACACTTCAGGAGCTCCGACAGGCACTGGTGCAAGAATGGGAGGCTATACCTCAGCAGCTGCTCGTACACCTGATCCAGAGTATGCCAACCCGTTGTGCGGCCTGTGTACGTGTGCATGGTGATTATATCCTATATTGATGTCGGGGTACCTCGGCATGAAACAGTGGCGTTTTGTAGCACATGTGTTTCGGGACGGTTTTCTCAACTTATCATCAATACCGTGGACTTACAGATCTGTGTCGTGTGTGTTCCTTATGTGCCTATGCTATAAGCGCCAGTTTTGTGTAGTGCCACGTTCTGTGGCACCGCATTCTGAAATTATCCTTAAGAGGGGACGTTGATGAAATTGACCAAAAATGTCAATTTTCGATTTATTTTTTATTTGTTAGTACAACTCATGGACAATAAATTCCCAAAGTTTCAATGTTGAAATCGCATGCGAAGTGCCTGAAAATTAACTAAAAGTGTGACGCGGCCTTCCTTCCACGCCCACGTTTTGAAGCAGCACTTCAATACCAGCTCAGTGAACAACGATTCTGTGTATCGCTTTCAACCAAACGTGTTCGGGATACATCTAGAAGGCCGTGATACATACTCTTCGGCTTTATAGATCATCTTTGGCCGATCTTGCCCTTCTCAATAAGTGTGTTCATGGCAAAACCCAAAATCCAAATGAGTCTCGAAACTCACACATATGGAAACGATGCCCTAAAAAGACATTTGCATCTGCTACAGTTGTCAGAATTGCAACTTATCATGCAGTTATTGTATTTAATGATGGGAACATAGGGAGGATGAAGGTATTAGGAAGAATGGGCTTCAAGGTAAGAAATTTTATTCAAGAGATCCTGACAAAAATAGATTGACAACGCGTCTCTGCTGTTGAAAAGTCAGTTGAAGACCTTGTAAACGAAGAAGACAGACAACAAGAAACCAGATGAGAAGCCTTGCAGGAAAAGACTACCCAGAGTACAAATGTGGAGCCTCGTGAAGAAGTGACATAAGGAAAAAAGTTAGTTTGAATTTTAAATTGCGTTTCCTGAAAAGTTTGTTTTTTTAAAGTTTATGTACCTTTCCCTCAGACTCTATGAATGCTATAATTACGAAATTTTGTACACATATTTCTGTAAACCTAGAAAACGTTGTCTCAAGAGCAAATTTTGAAATTCTCATTGCAAGCTGAGATATGGGGCAAAGTGCTTGGAATTTTGCATGAATTTAAAATTTTACTTGTGGAATTATAATTTAAAAAGTATGAAAATTCTCCTATTTGACCTATTTCAAAAACCTCATGAGAGAAGCTCACAACATATAGAGATGAAAGAGAGATATTTTTGTAGAAATCTCTTGAATACTTTTTGAGAAAAAGGAACATACATTATTTTTTGAAAATAAAACCTCAAATTTCATTCAAAGAAAAAGTTGAATATACAGGGTGAGTGGCATAAGACGTAACACACCCATTATTCCGTTGGTGATTGAACGTATCGACAAGCGGTATTCGGCGAATCATAGCCGACTATGGGGCACATACTTTGGTACATGCACAATAATCACAACGTTTATATTGACCGAGATAATGAGGCAAGTACATGTTTTCTAAATGAGACGCTATACTTTTTTTACCATCATTCGAACGCTCTGGGAAAGACGCGTATAGTGATGTAACGCATGTTGCTATTGTGATTAAAACTTCGCTTAAAAGACGCTGGGAAATATTGTAGGATTGAAAGCGGTCGGAAGCGGGTGCAGACTGTAAACACGCCTCGCGCGACCCGCAGGCCGAGTTTCCGTGCTCTATGCGGCATGCACGGCCTACGCTACGTAGTTAAATCCTCATCCGCCCTCTTTTAAGCAAAGTTTGAATCACAATAGCAACATGCGTTACATCACTATACGCGTCTTATCCAGAGAGTTCGAATGATGGTAAAAAAAGTACAGCGTCCCATTTAAAATACTTGCCTCATTATCTCGGTCAATATAAACGTTGTGATTATTGTGCATGTACCAACGTATGTGCCCCATAGTCCGCTATGATTCGCAGGAAACCGCATGCTGATACGTGCAATCGCCCCCGGAATAAAGGGGCTGTTACGTCTTACGCAACTCACCCTGTGTATAATCAAAGGATTTTATATGTAAATGTGTTACTTTCATCTAAAGCGTGGTACAAAATTTCATCGCCACATCTCCAAAACTGTGGGTTTGGTGCATTTTTGAAATAGTGTGTGTTTTTCATCAACGTCCCCCCTTAATTTAGGAGCAGGGGTGTAGTTTCCCATTCAAAGTCTGTTAATTCCTGTCGTGCCGCTATAATCACGTCGGAAACCTTTTCAAATGAATACAAGTGACAGCCACACTGATGCACCGTCCCTTTACACCTTGTATACATACTGCCTTCTGTATATGTTCGTGTCACTTGCCCTTGACTTTTTGTCACCATAGTGTGTAATGGTTGTATGGACTATTGCTCGAAGCCAGTTAAAACAGAACGGCAGAACAATTGTGGGATAGTGAGAGCGGTCGCACGGTCTAAACAGACGCTAGACGGACCGCGGGTCCGGCGCGTGTGTACTCCCGAGTCCGTCAGGCGGCCATGTTGTGGAGGTCAGGCACAACTGCGGCTGCGGCAGTGGCGAGGTGTTCTTGACCCATAGTGCACCGCGGCGGGCAGTTCCCGGGCCGGCCATTGTTCGCGGGGCGGCTCCATAACTCAGATTAACCCAGATGTGCCGGGCCAGTTCAGTGCTCGCGCCGCCTAGCGGGACCGCGCGCCGCCGCTTCCTATGCTCTGCTCTGATGTGCCGCCTCTTCTGAGTGTGTGTTTCCTGCTCGTGTCCTTCAGGTCTGGACGAGGATTCACTTAAACTTCCACAAACATCAGCCAGTCGCCGTAAATGCACTATACCGGTACCATAGCCTTGGTAGCAGTCATTTTGAATTTAGGAATCTATAATCTACACTACTTGCCATTAAAATTGTGATGCTGTGATATGCAAATGATTAGCTTTTCAGAGCATTCACACAAGGTTGGCGCCGGTGGCGACACCTACAACGTGCTGACTTGAGGAAAGTTTCCAACCGATTTCTCATACACAAACAGCAGTTGACTGGCGTTGCCTGGTAAAACGTTGTTGTGATGCCTCGTGTAAGGAGGAGAAATGCGTACCTTCACGTTTCCGACTTTGATAAAGGTCGGATTGTAGCCTACCGCGATTGCGGTTTATCGTATCGCGACATTGCTGCTCACGTTAGTCGAGATCCAATGACTGTTAGCAGGATATGGAACCGGTGGGTTCAGGAGGGTAATACGGAACCCCGTGCTGGATCCCAACGGCCTCGTATCTCTAGCAGTCGAGATGACAGGCACCTTATCCGCATGGTTGTAACGGATTGTGCAGCCACGCATCGATCCCCGAGTCAACAGATGGGGACGTTTGCAAGATATCAACCATCTGCACGAACCGTTCGACGACGTTTGCAGCAGCGCGGACTATCAACTCGGAGACCGTGGCTGCGGTTACCCTAAACGCTGCATCTCAGACAGGAGCGCCTGCGATGGTGTACTCAACGACGAACCTGGGTGCACGAATGGCAAAACGTCATTTTTTCGGATGAATCCAGGGTTTGTTTACAGCATCATGATGGTTGCATCCGTGTTTGGCGACATCGCGGTGAACGCACATTGGAAGCGTGTATTCGTCATCGCCATACGGCGTATCACCCAGCGTGATGGTATGGGGTGCCATCTCGGTCACGCCTTGTTCGCATGACGACACTTTGAACAGTGGAAGTTACATTTCAGATGTGTTACGACCCGTGGCTCTACCCTTCAGTCGATCCCTGCTGATTTCAGCAGCATAATGCACGACCGCATGTTGCAGGTCCTGTACGGACCTTTCTGGACACAGAAAATTTTCGACTGCTGCCCTGGCCAGCGCATTCTCCAGATCTCTCACCAATTGAGAACGTCTGGCCAATGGTGGCCGAGCAACTGGCTCGTCACAATCCGCCAGTCACTACTCTTGATAAACTGTGGTATCGTGTTGAAGCTGCATGGGCAGCTGTACGTGTACACGCCACCCAAGCTCTGTTTGACTCCATGCCCAGGCGTATCAAGGCCGTTATTACGGCCAGAGTTGGTTGTTCTGGGTACTGATTTCTCAGGATCTATGCACCCAAACTGCGTGAAAATGTTATCACATATCAGTTCCAGTATAATATATTTGTCCAATGAATACCCGTTTATCATCTGCATTTCTTCGTGGTGTAGCAATTTTAATGGCCAGTAGTGTACTTCTCCTCTTTTGTTCAGTGTTACATCACAAAACCACGTCTGTTCTTGTAAATGGGTACTATATGTCAGTCTATCGGAATAATAACCTTTTGTACGAACTTGCAGCACGCTGCAGGTAAAAAACAGGATCGCAGCTTTTTTATGATTGAAATAAATGGTTGTAACTACGTCATATGTTGCATGGAGAAGTATCTTTTTTTATTTCTTTAGGGTGACTAATTTCGGAAGCCTATGAACATTTTCAAACCATCCGTATCGTGTGACAATACAGGCGACAGCCTATGTACGAAAGCTGCCTCTGCAGTGATGATACACGACAGAGGTCTATTGCTGTTGAGTCGGCCATAGTGCCGCTTTGGGCGTCACTGCAAGGACAGTTTTTGTACGTTGGCTATTGTCTGTATTGTCACATTTACAATACGGATGGTTTGAAAATGCTCACAAAAGTCCGGAACTAGTCACCATCAAGAAATAAAGAAAAAGATACTTTTCAACGCAACTTATGGGGGAGCTACAACCAATTACTTGTATCAACATTTTGTAGAAATAATATTGATACTCATACTTTGTATTATAGTATCGATAGATTTACAACATCGATCTACAGTGGGTTGGCAGAATAATGTGAACAGTGGTAGTAATGGGATGGTAGTGTTTAACGGTCAACAACGCAGGTAAGGCACGTGTCGCGCTGGACTGCCCATATTTAGATACGGACTAGGCGTCAGTGCAGGTTGTTTACGAGTAGTGCACACTTTGTATGTGCATTCAGACGCCGAAGTCGACGTGCAATGAAAGATCTAAGAGAGTTCAGTAACCAAGACAGCCAACTCATTGAATGTTTCAAGAGCAACTGTTTCAACAGTCGTGACAACCTACACAACACATGGAAAGACATCATCGTGTAAACATAATAGGGGGCGCAAATCAAAACTAAATGACAGAGATCGTCGTACGCTAACAACATTTGTGTCAAAAGAACACGATACTACGGCGGTTAAAGTGAAAACGGCTCTGAGCACTATGGGACTTAACTGCTGTGGTCATCAGTCCCCGAGAACTTAGAACTACTGAAACCTAACGAACCTGAGGACATCACACACATCCATGTCCAAGGCAGGATTCGAACCTGCGACCGCAGTTTTCGCGCGGTTCCAGACTGTAGCACCTAGAACCGCTCGGCCACTCCGACCGGCGGGTAAAGTGACTACAGAGCTCAATAGCCATCTTCGAGACCACATATCTATCGACACTGTCTAGCGAGAGCTCCATAAAGCGAATGCGCATGAACGAGCTGCTATATCGAAACCATTAGTGACGACAAACAGTACAAAGATGCGTAAAACATGGAGCCAGGAGCATAAATCTTGGACGGCTGATCAGTGGAAACACGTCATATCGTCTGACGAGTCAACGTTTTCGTTATTTCCATCATCGGTCCGGCTTTCCGTCTGGAGAATACCAAAAGAAGGCTACAATCCTGATTGTTTGATTTCAACTATTAAGCGTTGAGATGGAAGTGTGATGGTGTGGGCAGACATATCATGGTACTCTTCTGGTACCATCATTACTCTCAAAGGCCATGTTTCAGTCAACGATTATGTGTTTACATGATCAGGTGCACCTCATGATTCAAATGTTGTTCCCCAACAATGATGCCATATTTCAGGACGATAATGCACCCATTCACACAGCCAGGACGGTAAAATCGTGGTATGAGGAGCATGCAACTGAACTGCAGTGTCTTCTCTGGCCAGCACAGTCCCCGGACTTGAACATTATCGAACCCTTGTGGGCGGTACTGGAACGCAGACTCCAGATCAGATTTCGGCCTCCCTCGTCATTACAGGAGTGTGACTAAAAATGTAATGTATTAAGTTATTTAAGGGGTAATGTACTTAAGTAACAACGAACTAGATTCTTTTTCTACTAACAAATTTACAAACATAAGTGTATTTCTCATGTAAAGCTAAAATTCATGTATTCATGTATCAAATACTCAGTCAGTATTTAATCTGTTTAATACAGGTGTATGTATCAAAGGTATCACATAGAATATACCGCAGCTGCCAATTATAGGACAACCAAACCGCTGCTGAATATCATGTAGTGTCCTGACTTGCAACAATCCCACTAACATACCAACACACAAAAACACAGTAAACATGCATAAGCACAAACCATTTCAGATGAGAATAGCTCGTGGTTCTACCGAGACCTTCTCACCTGAAATAGGTAGAAATAGGCCATTACCAACCAACATGCTACATTGGCTATATTACACATCCAGAAACAGTATATCACTTCCCTCTACATATTGCAAATTATTTCCACCGCACTCATTGTATTACATTTTTCTTGAACATTTGCATGTATCAGTTACATTCTCATCAGCTAGCCAGAAACAAATTGTGTGAAACCATTTTAACAACTATTAAGCACTCAATTCGCCGTAACCTTAGAGAAATTTTTATATTATTCAATGTATTATATTTTTCATTTTATTTTCCTTTGACATTTGCATGTATAAATTACATTCTCATCAGCTAGGCAGAAACAGATTGTATATAACCATTTTAACAACTATTAAGCACTCAATTCGCTGTAACCTTAGAGAAATTTGTATGTAATGTTCTTTATATTATTTTTAAAAAATGCATTAACCGCTGTTTACCAATAACGTTGTAATACTGAGAAGAGTTTTGCTGTTGTATTCATAAATATCTGACCCAACTTACATTTCAAGGCGGTGGTTTACTCTGTACTGTTAATAAAGTAAAAAATAAAAACATAAAAAACTACAGGAGTTAGAAAAGGTTCTGATCGGAGAGTGACATAACATTCCACTGAAAACTATACGATCATTACTTGCCAGTATGCCAAGAAGAATCGCAACTGTATTACGAGCAAATGGGGTCCAACCCCTTATTAATAAACCATTCCCAAGCACGTACAGGGTTCACATTATTTTGCCTATCTCCTATATTTCCACGGTGTACTGGGCTTACATGATTCTGTTTTCTGTGTGCCTATCCTAGATACCAGTATCTAGGAAAGTTTCTCGTGTCCAGTTAAATATTGTTACTAGTGTACACTTCAGTACGACTTGTCTGATACAGCTGCCCACACTAGTCTCTACTGTGCAAGTCACTTCTCCTCTGTATAGTTACTACTTTCTTCATCCATCTGAATGTGCTTACTGTATTCAAGACTTGGTCTCTCTCCACAAGCATTGTGTCACACGTCTCTCCATTACCAAGTTAACTACTGCATGATGCTGCAGGATATATCCTAACAACCTATCCCTTCTTTTGCTCAAGTACTGTGAAACCGTAGATACTGTTATTTTTGCTAATGGACTGTGGCGATAACACTGATAAGTTATTGAATCTGTTTGTCCCCTGATTCCCAATTGGCTGGAACAATTAATCTCAACTGCTAACTTTCTGTTCTTCTGACTGTAGTTGGTAGATAACTCCACTTTCGTCTAGCAGGGATCTCTGACAGCTAAAAGAACATTTAGGTGAGGCAAAATGGGAACACTACAGATCAGAAGACAGACAGATCTGGTAAAAATGCGAGGCAGCCTGTTACAATATAAAAACGTTTATTCTGCTCATAATTAAACAAAACCTGGCATGAAAATGTCTCTCTGCGGGTGAAGGCAAATAAAACAAGTAACTGTAACGTTAATGAGCTTATGAATAACTCGTTAAAAATGGCTCTGAGCACTATGTGACTCAACTGCTGTGGTCATAAGTCCCCTAGGACTTAGAACTACTTAAACCTAACTAACCTAAGGACATCACACACATCCATGCCCGAGGCAGGATTCGAACCTGCGACCGTAGCGGTCGTGCGGTTCCAGACTGTAGCGCCTTTAACCGCTCGGCCACTCCGGCCGGCAATAACTCGTTCAGGCCCTGTTTAGAAAGAGAGGGTATTGAGAGTTGCGTTAAAATGATTAGTAGCCATGAGAACTGAGATGACTGAAGCTGACTCAGGAGCAGCACAAAATACCTACACCGAAAGCATCCTTAGCTTTATTAGCTTTATTGTGCCTATCGATCGGGATGCTAACCGTTGTATTACTGTGAAATCACAACCGTAACACTCGCAGCTGTTTTACTGGTCAAAGCTGAGCTGAGATGAACTGCATGGTTCATGGCTGCTACCAAGTACAGGAAGCGTGTACATAGACATGAAACTGGTGGCAAAACCCACGCTAGTGAGGATAACGACCTGCTCCAACCAAGAGCTACGACTGACTGAGATAGCGAGCACCTTTTTCGACGCTTTTGTTAACGTGAACCCCGCAACATAGTATGCATCCGTAGGCAGGAGGAGACCCCGTGGCTACCACAATCAGGGTGACTGTTAAGATTTGTTCCGGCCAGCGAAGTCAGGCCTCGTGACTGAGAGATGAGGTGTATTGCAGTGGTGGCAATTCTGTGAAGGGCTAGACATTCTAGTGTTCCTCCACCGTGGCTTGAATTTCAAAGCAGCATTTCAGCCATCAAAAAAATGGTTCAAATGGCTCTGAGCACTATGGGACTTCATATCTATGGTCATCAGTCCCCTAGAACTTAGAACTACTTAAACCTAACTAACCTAAGGACATCACACACATCCATGCCCGAGGCAGGATTCGAACCTGCGACCGTAGCGGTCACGCGGTTCCAGACTGAAGCGCCTAGAACCGCACGGCCACACCGGCCCGTTTCAGCCATCGTTTGTTGTTTTTAGCCTTCTTGTAAAATAGGTGAAGTTTGGACTTCGAAATATTTCTGTTCTCTCTTGTACTGTCGCTAACTAATGGTCGTTTGACCTGTTGTGAAATTTGTTGCGCTGTTAACCAGTGAGGCGTGTTTTTAGCAGATAGTTTTGCAGCCGAGGAACAGTTTGCAAGAAAGTGTTCCTGTTGTTGTCGGTACTTAAATACACAGCTTGTGCTTTGTGCTCAAATGGCCCTCCACCGTAGGTTTAGAGTTCTATGTTGATATGTCCTATTGGTTCTTGAATAGCAGAGCGTGACGTCATTTATGTACCACACAGCTTGGTGCTGTTCCCTTTGGCAGGAGATGATCATTTGTATAATCTGTTGCGTGCCGTTGGTATTTTGCATTGACTATTCTTTAAAGGAAAATGGCAGAGGAGTTAAATGACCATCAGTTTGGCTTTAGGAAGGGTAAAGGCGCAGAGAGACGATTCTGACTTTGCGGTTGAGAATAGACGCAAGTCTGAAGAAAAATCAATCGGATTTGTCGACCTAGAAAAAGCATTCGACAATGTCAGTTGATACAAGATGTTTGAAATTATGAGAAAAACAGTGGTTACCTTCAGGGAAAGAAGGGTAACGTACAATATGTACAACAACCAAGAGGGAACAACACGAGTGGAAGACAAAGAATGAAATGCTCGGACTGAAATGGGTCTAAGACAGTGATGTGGCCATTTGCCCCTCATATTCAGTCTATACGTCTAAGAAGCTATGACGGGAATAAAGGAAAAGTTCAACAGTGGAATTAAAGTTAAAGAGTGGAAATAAAATTCAAGGTGAAATAATATTAATGATAAGATTCGCTGATGACATTTCTGTGCTCACAATGAACAGTCTGATGAGTACAGAATGTGGATTGAGAGTAAATCGAAGAAAGAAGACAGTGTTGAGAAGTAGCAGAAATGAGAACTGCGAGAAACTTAACATCAGGATTCGTGATCACAAAGTAGACGAAGTTAAGAAATTATGCTATCTAGGCAGCAAAATACTTCATGACGGTGGGAGCAAGGAGGACATCAGAAACAGACTAGCACTGACAAAAAGGACATTCCTGACCAAGGGGAGTCTACTAGTATCTAAATAAGCCTTAATTTGTGGCAGAAATTTCTCAAAATGTACTTTTGGAGCACAGCATTTTATGGTAGTGAAGCATGGACTGTGGGAAAACCGGAAATGAAGAGAATCGAAGCTTTTGGTGCTAAAGTAGAATATTGAAAATCAGGTGCACTGATAAGGTAAGGAATGTGGAGGTTCTTTCGAGAATCGTCGAGGAAAGGAATACATTGAAAACACCGACGAGAAGAAGGGACAGGATGGTAGGACATCTGTTAAAACATCAGAGAATGACTTCCAAGGTACTAGAGGGAGCTGTAGAGAGTAAAAACTGTAGAGGGAGACAGAGACTGGAAAACATCCAACAAATAATTAAGGAACTAGTTGAGATGCAGAGGTTGGCACAGGTAAAATGAATTCGTGCCGGGCCGCATTAAATCAATCATAAAACTGATGACTCAAAAAAGAATAAAAAAAAGTCACATCACACACGCATCATTCGGTCACGCTTGACAGTATGTGAATACGTGTTTAATAAGTGTAATAATGTTTTGATATTTTGTGGGATAATTGTATGTTCGTAATTGATACCTGGGCAAGCACCCTATTGGAGTGGGTATTTCAGTTATTTGCAGAAATGAACCGTTTTAACGTGTGTACATGTCTTTCAGTACCATCTCTCCCCAAATCCCAGCTATCGCCACAGCTCATACAAGAGAAAAACAATAATAAATACTCAGTTGCAAAAGAAAGATATTGTTCATTCATATCTATATGATAAACATAGCTGAAGCAACAACTCTGGAAGAGTGGATGCAAAATATATTAAGAAAAAAAAATGGTTCAAATGGCTCTAAGCACTATGGGACTTAACATCTGAGGTCATCAGTCCCCTAGGCGTAGAACTACTTAAACCTAACTAACCTAAGGACAACACATTCATCCATGCCCGAGGCAGGATTCGAACCTGCGACCGTAGCAGTAGCGCGGTACCCCGACTGAAGCGCCTAGAACCGCTCGGCCACAGCGGCCGCCGTAAAATATTAAGAATGTGTAGGAATATAGTATGTATCAGACTATACATATTATTTGGCTGTCAGGTAGGTAACATTCGGTTAAATGCGAATACTTTCTATATTAGCATTTTAACAGTCTGACACTTATTGACAACACGAGGAAAAAACATCGTGAATTGAGATACAATTACTAATGGATGGTTTTAGAAATTAGAGCCATCTGACACAACCAGTTGCATAGAGAATAGCTGCGTACAACACAATAGTTTCGAGATTTTACCATAAATGGATGTGGATGCGTCTTTAGAGCTCGTGCAGCGTAATTAGATCCTTGCTCAGAAAAGCGATTCCACCCCTTTGTCGCCTGCTGAGCTGTGCGCTTCGTCCTTTATGAACGAAACATTCGTTGCCCACCTCGGCTACACTGAAATAATGGAGGTATGTCTATGCTGGCTCCACTAAACATTTTTTCAGGCGATTTTTAGTGAAACTGTTCGGCAAATGAAATGATTATCTCGTATCACGCCGCTAAAGGGAGTTTGGTTACAGCTAACAACTTCCCCATCTTTGTTCAAGTGAGCTAACACTCCAATAATCTACGTCTACATCTACATCGTTACTCTGCAATTCACACTCAAGTGCCTGGCAGAGGGTTCATCGAACCATTTTCACGCTACCACTCTAGCATTCCACTCCCGAACGGCGCGTGGGGAAAAAGGAACACTTAAAGCTTTCCATTGGAGCTCTGATTTGTTTTATTTTATCATGATCATCATTTCTCCCTACGTAGGTGGGTGTCAACAAAATATTTCCGCATTCGGAAGAGAAAGTTGGTGATTGAAAATTCGTAAATAGATCTCGCCGCAAAGAAAACCTCCTTTCTTTCAGTGACTGCCACCCCAACTCGCGTATCATATCAGTGACACTCTCACCCCTATTAGGCGATAACATGAAACGAGCTGCCCTTCTTTGCACTTTTACGATGACCTCCGGCAATCCTACCTGGTAAGCTCAGCAATATTCCAGCATAGGACGGACAAGTGTAATGTAGGCTGTCTCTTTAGTGGGTTTGTCGCATATTCGAAGTGTTCTGCGAACAAAGTGCAGTCTTTGTTTCACCTTCCCCATAATATTATCTATGTGGTCTTTCCATCTTTCCAATTTAAGTTGCTCGTAATTGTAATTCATAGGTATTTAGTCGAATTGACAGCCCTTAGATTCGTGCGATTTATCGTATACTCAGAATTTATCGGATTTCTTTTAATACCGATGTGGATGACCTCGCACTTTTCTTTGTTTAGTGCCAATTGCCACTTTTGGCACCATACAGAAATTCTCTCTCTACATCATTTTGTAATTGGAATTGATCGTCTGATGGTTTTACTAGACGGTAAATTACAGCATCATCTGCAAACAATCTAAGGGGGCTGCTCAGATTATCACCTAGATCATTTATGTAAATCAGGAACAGCAGAGGGCCTATGACGTTACCTTGCGGAACGCCAGATATCACTTCTGTTCTACTCGATAATTTACCGTCTATCACTACGAACTGTGACCTCTGTGAGAGGAAATCATGAATCAAGTCACAGAACTGAGACGATACTGCATATGCACGCAATTTGATTAATAGTTGCTTGTGAGGAACGGTATCAAAAGCCTTCTGGAAATCTAGGATTATGGAATCGATCTGAGATCCTTTGTCGACAGCACTCATGACTTCATGGGAATAAAGAACTAGCTGTGTTGCACAAGAACGATATTTTCTGAATCTGTTTTGGTTATGGATCAATAAGTCATTTTCTTCAAGGTGATTCATAATGTTCGAGTACAGAATATGCTCCAAAATCCTATGGCAAATCGAGGTCAGTGACATAGTTCTGTAATACAGTGGGTTACTCCTATTTCCTTTCTTGAATATTGGTGTGACCTGTGCTACTTTCCAGTCTTTAGGAACGGACCTTTTGTCAAGTGAGCGGTTGTATATGATTGCTAAGAAAGGCGCTATTGTATCTCCATACTCTGAAAGGAACCTGATTGGTATACCATCTAGACCGGAAGACTTACCTTTCTTAAGTGATTTGAGTTGTTTCGCAACACCTAAGATATCTACTTTTACGTCACTCACGCTAACAGCTGTTCTCGTTTCGAATTCTGGAATATTTACTTCGTCTTCTTTCGTGAAGGAATTACGGAAAACTGTATTTAGTAACTCCGCTTTAGTGACACCATCATCAGTAACATTTCCACCGCTATCGCTCAGTGACGGTATTGACTGTCTTTTTGCCACTGGTGTACTTTACATACGACCAGAATCTCTCTGGGTTTTCCACCATATTTTGAGACACTGATTCATCGTGGAAACTATTAAAAGCATCTCGCATTGACGTCCGCACTATATTTCGAGCTTCCGTGAAACTTAGTCAGTCTTGGGGACTTTGCGTTTTTCTGAATTTGGCATGCTTTTTTCGTCAATCTTGACGCTGATTCCTCTCCCTCCTACTCCTTCCCGAAACCCGCACCTGCGACCTACTGTTCAGTTCCCGTAGAAAATTTGGAAGGCGGTTCTAGGCGCTTCAGTCTGGAACCGCACGACTGCTACGGTCGCGGGTTCGAATCCCGCCCCAGGCATGGATGCGTGTGATGTCCTTAGGTTAGTTAGGTTTAAGTAGTTCTAAGTTCTAGGGGACTGATGACATCAGCTGTTAAGTCCCATCGTGCTCAGAGCGATTTGAACCATTTGAAGGCGGACGTCGGACTGGAGATCTCGCAGCGCTCGCGGCCGCCTGTGTCTGCCCAGTGAGTGTATAACCTGCCCGAGAGCGTGCGAGACGCCCCCGCTGAGCTGAGCTACTGTGTTAACCGGTCCGGCCTCAGAAAGGTGCAGCCAGGGGTCACACTTCGCAGCCAAGGACACGGCGCAGCGCGCCGCGGCAGTCGCGCGGCCTGCCCTCCCGTCCCGGGCCGAGGGTCACGGCCCTCTCCCACGCACTCACGCACTTTTCGTATGGTAATGCGCCGCGCCGCGCCACGCAGCGGATTACGGCCCATTCAGCTTGTCCGTCCGTCTGGCCCTGCCCAGCTCAAGACGGTGCTTCCCACGTCACGGCCGTCCACGACTTCCAATCCACTGCTCTGACACCGCCGATTTCATAGGAGACGTGGGGCAGAAAACGAATGAATAAATAAATTTAAAAAAGTGTTGGGAAGAGAAGCCTTCCCAGAACACTCGAAAACAGCATTTTTCCCACCAAATGCACAAAAAAGGAGATAAAACTGACCCCTAACAACTATGATGGAAGTCCCCTTTACAAATTGCTTACCTACAAAATCCTTTCAAAAGCATTAAAAAGCAGGCACGAAAACCAAATTGATAGCAGTTGGATGAGTACCAACTAGGGTTTAGAAAAGCAGTAAATCTGTAATTAATAATCAGGTTTAGAAGAAAAATAATGCACAAATCACGGTGAATAACCAAGTGGCATTAAAGCACCATAGCATTCTGGCTTATTAGGTATTTGTACTTAATAAAGTTCTATATTACTCTCACTTGTAGAGGTAGCGACCCAGCGCTCTTAGTCATGGGCATATGACGTCGCGCTGTCCGTATACGAGAGTGAGTCAAATGAAAACCTTAAATATTTTTAAATATTATTTATTGTGCAGAAGTAGTACAAAGCTGTATCACTTTTCAACATAATCTCCCCCACGCCCAGTGCCAGTCCTCCAGTGCTTACAAAGTGCATAAATTTCTTTAGAAAAAAATTCTTTTGGTAGTCCGCGCAAACACTGATGCACCGCGTGGCGTACTTCTTCATCAGAACGGAACTTCTTTCCTCCCATTGCGTCTTTCAGTGGTCCAAACTTATTGAAATCACTTGGGGCGATGTTTGGTGAGTATGGCAGATGAGAAAGACACTCAAAATGCAGGTCTGTGACTGTTGCAACTGTCGTACGAGCAGTGTGGGGCCTTGTATTGCCATATTGCAAAGGACACCTGCTGACAGCAATCCACGTCGCTTTGATTTGATTGCAGGCCGCAGATGATTTTTTAGGAGATCTGTGTATGATGCACTGGTGACAGTAGTCCCTCTAGGCATGTAATCCTCCAAAATGACGCCTTTTTCGTCCCAAAATATGTCAGCATAACCTTCCCCGCTGATGATTCTGTTCGAAACCTCTTTGGTTTTGGTGATGAGGAATGGCGCCATTCCTTGCTCGCTCTCTTCGTTTCCGGTTGGTGGAAGAGAACCCAGCCTTCGTCCCCAGTAACGATTCTTGCAAGGAAGCCATCACCTTCTCGTTCAAATCACCGAAGAAGTTCTTCACAAGCATCAACACGTCGTTCTCTCATTTCAGGAGTCAGCTGCAGTGGCACCCATCTTGCAGACACTTTGTGAAACTGGAGCACATCATGCACAATGTGGTGTGCTGACCCATGACTAATCTGTAAACATGCTGCAATGTCATTCAGTGTCACTCGGTGGTTTTCCTTCACTATGGCTTCAACTGCTGCAATGTTCAATGGAGTCACAACTCGTTGTGCCTGACCTGGACGAGGAGCATCTTCCACTGAAGTCACACCATGTGCGAACTTCCTACTCCATTCGTAGACTTGCTGCTATGACAAACATGCATCATCGTACTGAACATTCACTCGTCGATGAATTTCAATAGGTTTTACACCTTCACTACGCAAAAACCGAATAACAGAAGGCTGTTCTTCCCTGATGCAAGTCGCAAGTGGGGCGGCCATCTTTATACTGATACTGCGACGGTATGTGTGCATCTCCACTATGCTCCCACCTACAGGCCATTCTGCATGCTGTTTGTAGCACGCTTACCAACTTACAGGATAACGGTGCGAAATTTCGATTTGTTATTGCAGATTTAAGGTTTTCATTTGACTCACCCTCGTAGATAGCTTCCGTTCCGCCAGACAGCTAGTCTCTCTTTGTCGTTCATGCAGGCCGGTTTTACTTTGCTCAACACAGCGCTACTGTCACACCTGCAAGGCACTGCCACCTGATACATTCCACATGGTAATCGCGTAGTGTCGCAACTAATTATGTTATGAGTGACAATTCTTATTGCTAAACCGTCCCCTTTACAAACTTTTAGCGTCCTCAAACTATAACACATTTTTCTTTTTCTTTTTAGGTGCATAAAATTTTAAAATATGGTTTCTGTAACCTCAAGTTTCACCTATCATCAGTTTTTCCTTAATGAGCGGAGCATGTCTTTGTTACCTCTCACTCGCCATAGTACTGACAATATTCAATGAATATTCAGTGAATTTTGACCAGGAGCGATGGGTATGCCTATAATCTTTAGTTTTCCCAAAATGTGGTGACATACTTTTCTTTTTACCATGTAGGTTGTACTGATGATGTGACTTTAGGCCGCGAAACCGGTAGTGTTTTAATAAACAACAATTTTACCAGGAGTTAGCAGAATTCTTCCTAACATCAAAAAATGAGAATCCGCCTACGGAGCAGCGTGGTAAACGTAGATGGCTACCTTGTGAAGGACCTGGGTTCGATTCTTGTACTGATAATGATTTTTCTTTCGTGAGACGGCTGGTACAGAGTACACTCAGCCTCGTGATGCCAACAGAGGATGCACGTGACCCGTTAATAGCGGCTACACTGCCTAGAAAATCTGCGAATCGGTCCATCCACATCGCATCCGCACCACACCGTGAGGTTAAGGATGGCACGGTGGCCGGTAGATATTAATATCTTAACTAAAACAGCTGGAAAAATTCACATAAATCTCATATGAGAAGATATTCAAAATCAGGCCTGTATATATTTTTTGAAAACACAGAATACATGACAGACGAGAAAGAGCGGCCGAATACATCAAAGGCGATTATGGAAGAATAAAAAAGTCTAAAAAATTTAAATACCTAGGTGAAATAAAATGACCGAATGTTTTCAATAAAGAAGTTAGCTTAGCAACAGCAAAGAAAATTAAAATGGCTCTTCATTTAACAAAAAACTTGTATATTACAAAAATCTTTAACTGCAAAACTCCAGCGCTACAACACTGTCGTTCGAGCAGAATTTCATTATGCTGAGGCATGTCTTTATGCTTCAGAATGTCTTTCATTACATACAACCAAACAGTTACGTGAAGTAGAAGAGAAGAAAAAGAAAATATTTTCGGATAAATCTTGTGAACAAAAATTAGCAACGGGAAATGAAAGAAATAAAGAACTTTATGAACGAAATAATCAATATTAGACACAATGACGAAGACACCTAAGGAAGGAAGGACGAGAAAAGAATGAAAAATGTTTTAAGCTTTTTATATAGAAATCTAAAATCTACAATGACGTGCATCAAAGAAGTTTACCATACATGAGGGAAATGGAAATGACGGGTGAATAAATAGAAAAAAGAAAAAAATTCAGACCAAAAGTGAAAAGTTTCAAGGGCTTCCAGGTGAAAACAAAGAAGAAGACAGTAGTAACATGTACAGAAGAAAAAAATACAACATAAGTAAAGATCGAAAAACTATTGAAAGAAAGGGAAGAGAAAAGACAGTAGACATAAATAAATCTATGTACTATCTTAAACAATTTAACAAAGATGACTCGTTGAGTTGCAGAAAGGCACAACTAAAAGAATGTTACACATTACAGATTTCGGCCAAAGCTTTCTCCAGCAAACAGAACACACACACACACACACACACACACACACACACACACACACACACACACATTCACACAAGCATGAACATCACAGGCACTCATGACAGCTACCAGCAGTAACTCCAACTGGAACTTATTAGCTTGTCTGCCACATCAGTGACGAGAAGAATAGCGGACATACATGGCGAGATTCGGAATTTGCAATAGAGGAAGTGATAAGAAATTTACTTTCCTTTGTCCCGCTGTGGACAAGAGAGAGGGCTGAAGTCGTTTGTGATGCCGCACAGTTTGTTATTTTCACTAGAGATTGTGTAACCTTGGATTCTGCAAATAATGGGACTTCATGCAAAGAACTGTGAAATAAATCAGAAACAAAAAATAGGTACATTTAAGTGAAGGAGTGCAACAAATCGTCAGTCCAAGATAATATGATTACGCGTAAATGGAAATTTGGTATAAGCTACGCAGTTTTCACTTTCTGATCAGAACTCACAGGAAATTTTCAATTATAAAACACCAATGGTACTCAGATTAAGTACTTGCCTTTGTTTTCGCAACGGAGAAAAAAACTTAACGAAGCATCACAGGTGTGGTCTGAAACTGAAGATTAATTTGGGAATTCTGGTACCAGATTTTATCATTCAATGGCAATTATTAAAGCATCGAAACTAACAGAACTCGTACCTGACAATCAACATGTGGCAGTGAAGTTCAGTGAAGGATTCGGAAAAGGATGCTATGCCAGGCAGGGGCGCAAGGTAATTCACTATCCACAAAATATTTGAATCCAAAAAACACATTTAAGGACTGGCGCATGGATTACAATATTAAATCGGTACGTTGCCTGGAGACAGGGAGATAATTCGTCGTCGTTGTTGTCGTAATTGCCCGTACCACGCACTTACTTCCAGTACCGTAACAGCTCACACATGGCTCTAATCAATATTTGCAATCTGCTCTGGAGCTTGCGTTGCCTTTTCCAAGACATGCAAACATTGACTGTCAGAGGCCTTTTTCGGAACTTTTAGCAATCATTACGACATACCCTGGCCTCGCAGGGGTTGCACTAACTATCTGCGACAATACGACTTGTCTGGAATGGTGCTAACAAGTTACGAGCAGAAACCTTCCTTGAAACCATATCAAAATCCTTACGGTAGTTCTTGAGATCAGCCCACATACAGACAGGAGAACGCGGCAGGATACTTCAATTTAATAACGTGTGTAGCTGGATGATGCCATGCTCGGCCTTGTGACTCTTATGGCGTGGTGATTCCTGTACAACTCCTCGAGTGCACTCGATTGGATCACACTCGTATCGTGGGCGCTCGACCTTTCCCTTGCGTTCTCTTCTGCCTCGGTACCACTTTTCACCGTCTTATCCCAATCTATTCAAACATTTCTGCTTATTGATTCCTATACATAGATTAATTACACTCCATCTTACAATATAAAATTACGAACTTCCCAAAAATCCAAGTATCTTGAAGAATTAAAAGAAGCTTCTAGATCAGTTTCCCCCACGCGATCGTAGCACAAACCCTGTCGAACCACTCATTCCTCTTAGTAGTGTCTCTTCCGCTTCTCCCGGTTTTAAATTGTTTACACAAGCAAACCTGTTGTTGCAAATGCTGTTTTAGGTTTGTCACTATCAGTACAGCACGGTGTTGTTTCGTTTTTCTTGTTGTACACCTAAAAATGAGTGCTGTAGGAAAGGAAAGGAAGTCTGTGACTTTGGATGTTAAGTTAGAGGCATTAAAATGATTTCATAAAGGAGAAGAACTAAAAGAACTTGCTCTCGAAGACGGTGTCGGCAAAGTTACTATTGATGACTGGCGAGGAAACCGACTTAAATTGGAACAATATTCTTGAAAGAATTGCTGTTAAGGATCTCTTAAAAAGTCTGAGCTAAAAAAACAAGATGTGAGACGTGTTGACGTGGTTTATTTTTGCCAACATCATTTTATTTCTTTTTTTTATTTGGAGGGGGGGGGGGGGGAGGTTGTTTGGGGAAGGAGACCAGACAGCGAGGTCATAGGTCTCATCGGATTAGGGAAGGATGGGGAAGGAAGTCGGCCGTGCCTTTTCAAAGGAACCATCCCGGCAATTTCCTGGAGCGATTTAAGGAAACCACGGAAAACCTAAATCAGGATGGCCCGAATGCGAGTACAGTGTCTAACCACTGCGCCACCTCGCTCGGTTATTTCTTTTTCCCCACATAAAGTTTAATAGTCCCAGTTTTCAGTACCGCAGTTCGAGGTAGTCCCCACCCCGTTCTCCTCGAACTATACAGACTATTGCCGATCGGGCTGGCCGAGCGGTTCTAGGCGCTACAGTCTGGAGCTGCGCGACGACTACGGCCGCACGTTTGAATCCTGCCTCGGGCATGGATGTGGGTGATATCCTTAGGTTAGTTAGATTAAGTAGTTCTAAGTGTAGGTGACTGATGACCTCAGAAGTTAAGTCCTGTAGTACCCAGACTCATTTGAACCATTTTCTTTTTATACCGACTCTACGCAATTCATTTACGGAAATCATCGAAATGTAAACAGTTAAGCATACGTCGATAAAAATGTTACTTACGCATATTGTGTTAACGTTGCAAGCGATTGACAATTACTTTGTAACAGCTGAAGGTCTGGTAGTTCTTCATGGTCTGAAAGGTATATACAATTTAGAAGATTTATTCGAAAGAAGTATGCCAAACTGAGAATGAACTGGAATTTGACTTCGTCAAATGTGTGATTCACATATGGAATATGGCAAGAAAGAAAGGTGGACTAGCTGCTAAAATGAAACGAGACTTCAGTTCTATCTTTCAGAGTGCCCGAAATCCGTGCAAGTACTACGCCACGCCAGCAGCTGCAGCCGCCTCACGGGTCCCAAGACGGAACAGCGGGGACGCGGCTGGAGCAGGTAGCCGCCGCTGCAGCGAGGCGGCCCACGTCTCGTCACCGATATAATGGAACCGGTCGGTGTCGGTGTCGGCTTCCACCTACCGTGTTACGTGTCGACACGTGTTCCCGGACAGGGACGGGCTGTGGAGTGGGCAGGCAGTTTTCGTCGCTGCTGTATATTTCTCTCCGGCGTGTCACCGGCAGACGCTGTTACACCGCTCCGGGATGTTTCTGTAGGCGTTATCTTGCGATAGCAAATGGAAATGCTGGTCTTCGGAAAGTGGGTAAGTTTTTGCCCTGACTTTACTGTCCCCTTTTTAATGGAACTAATTAGCAAGATCTGTAATTAGCGAAATAATAAACGTATTCTGGAGAACACGGATAAGATCTTTCACAACTATTTCTCCGCTAAATAATTTTATAATAGTTGAGTACAGTGCAAGTGCCCGAGTGATTAAGAGGCTAAAGAATGACTTTTTTTTTTACCTGAACTGGAATTAGTGTACTCACCTCGTTCACAAACAAAAGCTTATGCGACTGTCTGAATGTGAGATTCGTCTGGAATAAATACAAATACACTAGGTGATCAAAAGTATCCGGACACCTGGCTGAAAATGATTTACAAGTTCGTGCCGCCCTCCATCGGTAATGTTGGAATTCAATATGGTGTTGGCCCATCCTTAGCCTTGATGACAGCTTCCAATCTCGCAGGCATACCGTCAGTCAGGTGCTGGAAGGTTTCTTGGGGAATGGCAGCCCATTCTTCACGGAGTACTGCACTGAGGAGAGATATCGATGTCGGTCGGTGAGGCCCGGCACGAAGCCGGAGTCCGCATACATCCCAAAGGTGTTTTGTGGGCTTCAGGTCAGGACTCTGTGCAGGCCATCCATTACAGGGATGTTATTGTCGTGTAACCACTCTACCACAGGTCGTGCATTATGAACTGGTGCTTGATCGTGTTGAAAGATGCAGTCGCCATCTCCGAATTGTTCTTCAACAGTGGGAAGCAAGAAGGTGCTTGAAACATCAATGTAGGCCTGTGCTATAATAGTGCCATGCAAGAAAACAAGGGGTGGATGTCCCCTCCATGAGAAACACGACCACACCATAACACCACCGCCTCCAAATTTTACTATTGGCACTACTTACGCTGGCAGATGCCGCTCACCGGCCATTCACCTTACCCACACGCTGCCACCGGACTGCCAGATTTGTACCGTGATTCGTCACTCCACACAACGTTTTTCCACTGTTCAGTCGTCCAATGTTTACACTCCTTACGCCAAGCGAGGCGTTGTTTGGCATTTACCGGCGTGATGAGTGGCTTACGAGCAGACGTTCGACCGTGAAATCCTGTCATAGTAGTTGCAATGGATCCTGATACAGTTTGGAATTCCTGTGTGATGTCTGTCTATTACACGTTTCGACCCCCTTCAACTGTCGGCCTGTACGCTATTGTGCTGTACGTGTCCCTTTACGCTTCCACTTCAGTATCGAGTCGGAAACAGTGGACCTAGCGATGTTTAGTAGTGTGGAAATATCGCGTACAGACGTATGACACAAGTGACACCCAATCACCTGATCACGTTCGAAGTCCGCGAACTCCTCGGAGCGCCCCTTTCTGCTCTCTCACGATGTCTAATGACTGCTGCTGAGGTCGCTGGTACGGAGTACCTGGCAGTAGGTGGCAGTACAATGCACCTAATATGAAAAACGCATGTTTTTTTGGGGGTGTCCGGATACTTTTAATCACATAGTGTACCTTAAATGTATTCACTACTGAAATAAATTAAGACGGTGTGCTGTACCACGACTTGAACCACGATAGCTTGCAGGGTACTACTGTAAGAGGCCGTCAAATAAAAACGAGGCAGATGGAAAAAAAGTAATCGGCATAACCGTAATTAATTCATCCCACTGTGAAACAAGACGGTTAATGCCTTCATGGAAAAATGTTTACGGTTGCCTAGGGAACAACGATTGTATTCAGGCATGCACCTCTTCGCCCGAAGCAAATCGGCAGCCACGAACATCTTTCTTCAGGGCTCCAAAATTACGGAAATCGGATGGGGAGAGATCGGGTCAGTATCCAAGATCTGTAAGGGCTTCCCAGCGAAACTTCCGCTCTTTACTCGAAACATCAGGCCCGCCATTTCCAGAAAAGACACGATGACCTTTTTCTCTTTGACTGGAAGGGCCCGCTGTTCATTGACTTTCTGGTACACGGAGACACAATTAACGCACAACGGTGTATTTTTGTATTAATTTCGTGTATTGTCTTTAAATTGTCTTACAGTGTAAAATTGTAATTAATTCTTAGCTGTGAGAAAGTATACAGATGTTAAAATTAGTGAAAGAGAGCTATTGTATTTTTTAATTAGCAAACAGTGCATCAGATGCAGCGCAACGGCGACAAAAGTCAAATTTTATGCTATCAGCCGCGCCGGAAAGGAGCACAGCGAAGTCTCTCGAACATTTTTCCACGCAAGAGGCTTCCACAATAGGAAGAGACTGAGGAAAAATGGCAGTAAAGCTTCATTCAGTTGTCTACGTGTATATAAACGCGAGGGGCGTCTGTCTCGCTTGGAAACTATTGTTTTCATTCTAGCGTTGAGTCTGTCCTACTGTCTTTTTAAGTCAGGGTTGTCATTTCGTCTCATTTGTCTTTGTAGTTGCTTCTTCTGTCGTATGAGGACTAGTGCTGAGTGGGGATGGATGGTCTCCAGTTTTCTTCAGTTTTGGTGGGGATTTATTGTTGCGCCCCTTTATTGATAGCTGTTTCGAGTCTGTTGGTCGTTTGGTGCAAGTCATTGTCACCTGTGATGAAGTTAGGGGTAGATAGCTCCTCCGACAGTACATTCTGGTATTTGTTCCAGTCTCCCATGGCGTGTATTGGTATAGCTCGCCTGTTGGGGTGAGGGAAAAACGGAACCTCATCCGAGAGGTACAAGGCGGCATCCACGGCTGCAGCACACAAGCCGCAGTCCACACCTACAAAACTTTAAACTTTCATTACACCGGTTCTGCAGTATGCAGCAGTCCCCCCCCCCCCCCCCGGGAGGTATGCACGCTCAAGTAGCGAACAGACTATACAGCACAGAAAGGAGACTCCTGCGCAGCATCGCCAAACTCCCCAACATCACACCTAGAAACGAGGTCTGCCGAACAACCAAAATAGAACCACTTCAAACCAGGCTGGTCAAGCTTCGAGCGCGATATGGCAGACACATACCGAACAAAGGCCTGACATGGAAGACCTCATCTCCACTGACCATAGAACCCGACGAAAACCGAAATTCAAATACATTACCCCTTCCAGCACAATAGCCCTAAACACCGCAAAGACATACCCAGACCTAGCCCCAATCTTGGAACCACTCACAGCCAACTCCACAACCCACTCTCACCTAGACGAGAGAACAGACAATTGAAACACACACACACACACACACACACACACACACACATATATATATATATATATATATATATACATATATATATATATATATATATATATACACTCCTGGAAATGGAAAAAAGAACACATTGACACCGGTGTGTCAGACCCACCATACTTGCTCCGGACACTGCGAGAGGGCTGTACAAGCAATGATCACACGCACGGCACAGCGGACACACCAGGAACCGCGGTGTTGGCCGTCGAATGGCGCTAGCTGCGCAGCATTTGCGCACCGCCGCCGTCAGTGTCAGCCAGTTTGCCGTGGCATACGGAGCTCCATCGCAGTCTTTAACGCTGGTAGCATGCCGCGACAGCGTGGACGTGAACCGTATGTGCAGTTGACGGACTTTGAGCGAGGGTGTATAGTGGGCATGCGGGAGGCCGGGTGGACGTACCGCCGAATTGCTCAACACGTGGGGCGTGAGGTCTCCACAGTACATCGATGTTGTCGCCAGTGGTCGGCGGAAGGTGCACGTGCCCGTCGACCTGGGACCGGACCGCAGCGACGCACGGATGCACGCCAAGACCGTAGGATCCTACGCAGTGCCGTAGGGGACCGCACCGCCACTTCCCAGAAAATTAGGGACACTGTTGCTCCTGGTGTATCGGCGAGGACCATTCGCAACCGTCTCCATGAAGCTGGGCTACGGTCCCGCACACCGTTAGGCCGTCTTCCGCTCACGCCCCAACATCGTGCAGCCCGCCTCCAGTGGTGTCGCGACAGGCGTGAATGGAGGGACGAATGGAGACGTGTCGTCTTCAGCGATGAGAGTCGCTTCTGCCTTGGTGCCAATGATGGTCGTATGCGTGTTTGGCGCCGTGCAGGTGAGCGCCACAATCAGGACTGCATACGACCGAGGCACACAGGGCCAACACCCGGCATCATGGTGTGGGGAGCGATCTCCTACACTGGCCGTACACCACTGGTGATCGTCGAGGGGACACTGAATAGTGCACGGTACATCCAAACCGTCATCGAACCCATCGTTCTACCATTCCTAGACCGGCAAGGGAACTTGCTGTTCCAACAGGACAATGCACGTCCGCATGTATCCCGTGCCACCCAACGTGCTCTAGAAGGTGTAAGTCAACTACCCTGGCCGGCAAGATCTCCGGATCTGTCCCCCATTGAGCATGTTTGGGACTGGATGAAGCGTCGTCTCACGCGGTCTGCACGTCCAGCACGAACGCTGGTCCAACTGAGGCGCCAGGTGGAAATGGCATGGCAAGCCGTTCCACAGGACTGCATCCAGCATCTCTACGATCGTCTCCATGGGAGAATAGCAGCCTGCATTGCTGCGAAAGGTGGATATACACTGTACTAGTGCCGACATTGTGCATGCTTTGTTGCCCGTGTCTATGTGCCTGTGGTTCTGTCAGTGTGATCATGTGATGTATCTGACCCCAGGAATGTGTCAATAAAGTTTCCCCTTCCTGGGACAATGAATTCACGGTGTTCTTATTTCAATTTCCAGGAGTGTATATATATATAGGATGACTCACCTAACATTACCGCTGGGTATATTTCGTAAACCACATCAAATACTTGTAACGCCGGAAATGCATATACTCCTATTTCCATCTATTGTACTATTATTTTTTTTCCTTGTTTTGTTACCTCAAGATATGACATTTCTGTCTCTTTATATATTGTAATTGTTTTACTGTTTGTATATATATATTTATGCACTCATGTCGATGTATAATTGGTTTGTTTCGTAAATATTATTTGTATTTTTACGCTGGGTCTTGCCTAGGGAAAACTGCTATCGAACGATTACGTCGATAGGTCGTGTGACGAATCAAAGTGTGTAGGATCTTTGGTAGTGTTAACTCTGCCGCGTGGAGCGCGGGCAGAACAGGAGTGAGAGTCTGGCGGGAGTAGCGAGTGGAGCAGGTGTTGTGTGACGCTCCCGCGAGTTGCCGCGCTTTCGGGGTTTGGCAGCATGTAATTGCGCTCGACTCGCGATGATAGTTTCTGACATGGTGTCGCGGACGGGAAGCATTAGCTGGCGCACATCAAGAGCCCGTTTCGCCTGGTGACCGTGTCGAGAAGAAGGCGCGCCAACATCCAGCTTCTGCAACAGCGACGGCCGACAATGAGTGAGTGTCGCCACCTCCTCGATCGACGGCTTCAAACCTTCAATCAACCAACAAGGAAGACTAAAAGCACGTAAAGTTTCAGAACTGTATGGCAGACCTCAGCTTTTCAAATTGTTCCATTTGCCTCGCAAAATTACAGCAACTTAGCATGAACCTTTGTTGCTCATTGTCCCAATTGCATTGCCAAGCAGGGTCCCTTCCTTTTCCGAAATGAGCCCGAGGGTCGTTGAAATTCGATTTCACTGCTTTAATTTCAAAGTTCAGCTGGCTACAATATTTAGATTGCACAAGCACAAATTAAGAGTGCGAGTTTTGTTACCGTATTTTAGTTACCTGTGACTGCAGCTCAGCTTGGTACGTACTAAATTTTACTATTGTTAATTGTTCAGAATCATTTAATTCAAGTTCAAAGTTAATTCTCTTATTTCTAAATTGCGTAGATTCAAGTAGCTTTTGAAATGATTGTTGAGGTAGTCCAAGACTAACCGTATTTTACTGGATTTCGATGTGCTTCAGAAAGAAAGCTCACTATTAACTTCAGTCACTAAATTAACTTTCGATTTTCCGGTTTTATTAATTCTTTTGCTAAATTAAGTCAGAGTGTAGCGAAATTTATTACTTCTGACAAACTTTCAGTTTTCACACTACACGTGTCAACCTTCAGTTGCCACGCTTCTAGTGTTAATTATATGTGTAATAACCTTCCTTTTTCAGTTACTATAGTAATTGTCCTTAGGACTGGCGACCGTGATTTCCCCCAAATCTCAAATATCTAATTACCGCTAGTTAATTGCTAACGTAACGGCCGCACATTTACTTTCTTTATTAACTTTACCCCTTTTCAAAATTAATTTCCACCAGTTTCATTTGCATTTTTCCTTTCATTTAGATGTAACCCTTTCCTCCCTCTTTACCGATAGATTAACTTCGGTGACGATTGCTTTTCCCAAATTTCCATTAGGTACACGCGGTTTAATTTTTCACTGTCATTAAGGTCGATAAGTGAGGGGGGAGGTTACACGTGGCGACCTGGTGACAGGACAATCTTCAAATTTGAGGTTGTTCTGGACACGAATTTTGCATTGTGCAAATCTCGTAACAAAGTACTGGTTACGAAATGGTCGATATGTCAGCGAGAATATTCGTGTGAGGAATCCTAATTAGAGTTGAGATTTTGCATTTATATTGAAAATTATTAAAATGAGTGAAGGCAACAATTACCAAAATTTGGTAGACTTGGATACGGAACAATCGGTCGAACAGTGGGAAACGCGCACAGCGGTACCCATTGTTCCGGGGCAGGCGGCTAGCATGAAAGATGCGACCGCTGAAACGCAACAAAGAGCAGAAATGGAATTCCAGACTTTAGAAAATGTTTCGGAATCGGAAGTGAAAATCAAATCTGAATCCCTTGATGACGAATACGGGGGGACAATGAAAGAGGAAGCCGCTACGGAAGTAAAACCGGTGGTTTCCGGGAATTTAACTGATTTATTGAATGTTTTGATTAACGAAATCAAGAGTCAATCGGCAGAAATTAAAGATCAGGCTGCCAAGCAAGAAGCTCAGGCTGCCGAGCAAGCAGCTCAGGCTGCCAAGCAAGTAGCTCAGTCTGAAAAAATTGAACGAATGCTAGACAATCAGAACAAAGCTATTAATGTTGTTAACAACAATGTTGAAATTGTTAACACAAAAGTTGATAAAATCAAAGACGATATTGTCGTGATTAATACCGAAATCGGTAACCTTAAACAGGAAATGATAGGCGTTCAGGCGGAAATTGCGAGCATAAATACTCGCTTTGATTCCGAAATTAGCAGAATCGAGAAAAGTGTAGGAGACGCAGTTGCTCCGATCATCGAGAATAAGGTGACGGAACAAATTCAATTAGTGAGAAAAGAGGATCAACAGAAGGTGGAAACTTTAAAGGCTTTAGTATCCGAAGTAGATACCAAAGTGACGAAGCAGGCTAACACCTGCGAAGAGAAAAAGAGGGAAGTGGAAACGCTTGCGACAACCACTTGCCAAGTGATTACGAGGGTGTCGGAATTAGAAAGGAAACTTGACGAAAAACAGAGCTATGTGCCAATCTGTGCACACAGTTCGGAGTTGTTGACGAAAGAGGAGCGGTTCGACCCCTTGAAAAAAGGCGGTATACACCCGACGGATTTCATTAAAAATTGTGAAAGAGTTTTACCCAGATCATGGACTAATGAGAGAAAAATTAATGCGGTTATTGATGTGTTGGCTGGTGATGCCAAGCGGTGGGGCTTAAACCTCAACATTACGAACATGACTTTTGACGAGTTTAAAAATTTGTTTCTGGCTGAATACTGGTCAGAGCAAAAACAGCAAAGTGTCTGGCGCGAATTTGTCGTATCGAGGCCTTTCGATGCGAATTCGCGCGGCTCGATGAAGGAGTTTTGTGAGGGCTGGATCCGCAAGTTGGAATATTTGCGTGATCGCCGCTCGGAATCCGAAATAGTCTGGGAACTCTACAAGAAGCTTCCAGATGATACAAAACGATACGTAGGAAGCAATCACAGGACAATCAATGATTTCCTGGGAAGAGTTGAGGACGAGGACTATTGGCGCAATAATCGCGACAGTGGTAGAGGCCGTGGTAACAACAACGGGTACCACCCCAACCATAACAACGATAACCATGGGAATAATGCATATCGCAACCATGGCAGCAATAACAGTAATGGTTCGGACCGTAATAACAGTCGGTACAATGCAAATAATAACCGGAATGACGGAAACCAGTATCATACTAGCGTGATACGGGCTGCGCAGAATAGTAATAACGCCAGAGGGTGTGACCAGCCGCCTCAGCGGTATCCGGGGAGCGTATCTGCTGGGACGAGACAGGGAAACCATTAGCCGCGCCGGTGAGGGGCCGACCGGGCGTGGAGAAATTTTGGCGGCCCAATAACAGGAGAAAACCCAGGTGTCGTCGTTATGAAAATTCCGTATGGAATAATCAACGGCGGGAGAGTGTGCCAGTGTTAGGAGAAAGGAGTGCGCCCACAAGTAGTAGATCAGCTGTAGACACGGCAGTAGGAAGTACATTCACTGTCAGTGAGAACAATTTAAGTAGTGTTCCGGAAATCGATTATAAAGTGGCAGCTGTAATACCCACAGCGGAACTGGAGATTGAGTTTAAGAATGATTCGCAATTGTTGAGAGAAGATCAGATGTCGGATAAAACGTCCGTCATCGAGCGAGGGGATGCAGAGAGGGATGAGGTCTGGTTAAGGCAGTTCGGTCGCTTATACGACGAACTAAGAGATTATAGGGGTCTGTATGGGAGAAGTGTTTATGGGGAGCGCGTGCAGTATTTGCCGCGTCTCGTCCCACAGGAAGATAGTATTTGTGAAGTGATTGAAAGTTCTGGCCCTAACCGGCAGACTTTACCAGAAATAGTTGATGTTAATGGGGAGCACGAGCAAGATTCGTCGTGTTTCGTCCCGCAGGAGTTAGATGTTGAAGGAGTAACGGAAAGTTCTGGCCCTAACCGGCAGACTTTACCGAAAGTTATAGTGGTAGAAGTAGCCGACCCATCCGACGCAAACCTCCAGTTTAAACATTGCGAGAGTATTAAGGGGAAAGATTACGAAAATTTTAGTGATAGCCGGACACAATTGGTAGAAAAGCACATAGATTTCAACGTGTATGAGGTTAGAGCTGATGTTATGCGGTCAGACGGTAGCAGTGTGGGTTGCGCAGATCCAGAGGAAGTAATTTCAGATGCGACTGGGCACATTCCTCCAGGTAGATTGGCAGATGAGATCAATCTGACCAAAGAGGAATCAACGAAGGTGACAATTAGTGAATCGATAGCAAAGCAACACTCACTAGTTGACGAGTTACAGGAAAAGGTTTCGGTATTGGAGGCGAAGCTACAGACTAAGCCTCAGGACAGACGTGTTGAAATTAAAACTGTGTGTAAACAGAGGCTGAAAAAGCCGCCAGATAAACCGGATTTAGGATCAAAGCCGGATGGTTTTTTCTGGAATGACCTGGATATAGACGAGGATTTACTGTGGGAAAATAAAGAAACAGTCGAGGACAAGTGTAGACAGATAGTAGTGTCTGTTAATATGCACGACCTACAACTAAACGTGTTGATTGACACTGGTGCAGAATTGAGTGCTGTATCTGGGAAAATATTTGAGTTACTGAAAGACAGACCTGGCATCGTAGTTATGCCAGTAACAGGAGTGAAAATTATCGGTGCTACTGGGAAGGCCAGTAAACCGGTCACAAAACAGATTTTTGTCAACTTCGAGATATGTGGGGCACGATTTGAAGAAGAGTTTGTCGTCGTGCCAGACTTAAATACGGAAGTAATTATCGGGTTAGATTGGCTATTAAAGTACCGTGCAGTGATTAACTGCGAGAGCAAAACTTTGACATGTATGTCACTAGATAAAACAATGGTAGTTGGTTTTGACGAGGCAGGAGACGGTGTGCATAGGCAATACCAGCCTATAAACATTGTTAAGTGGCCGGATGACATTGACGTAGGAATGAGTTTGAACTGCCGTAACATGAGGAATCTCGGCATTGACAATAATGTAGAAAGTGAATTGGAAAGTATTGTAGACGGTGTGTCAAACGTAACACACGAACAAAGACGAGGCCGACTTTCCCGTACCTATTGTCATCACAACCATAGGGCATGGGGCTAATATGAAGCAGAATTTAAGAGAATTATGAACACCTTGAGACATGAATCTACGGGATTTTCTCCAGAGGAAATCCTATTGGGTGACAGAAGTACAAGTTTAGTGGAAGAGATAATCAAATTCCCTCCACGGATTGACATTAGTATTGGTGTGAAAAAGGATCGTTTGCGAGAAGTAATGAAGCTAAAAGCCGATGCTCGCATACGTCGTCATGACGCTAAAGCGTGTTTTGCTAAGTTTGCGATCGGAGACTTAGTACTTGTAAAAGCTCATGAGAAATCGAGCGAGATAGACAATGAAATCTCTAAATTTAAGTTTGTTTATAATGGACCATTGTAGACCTGAAATTGTACCAACCAAGGATTGATTAGTACCACAGATAGGGTAATTTGTACAATATGTAAATATAGAGTGTAAGATTTAAGGTTTGCTAGATTGCCATGCTTTTGACTGACCAAGAGGACATTAAAGAAGTTGTAATTAATAAGTAATTAATTTTGACTAAATGATTTAAGAGAGAGTGATTATTTATCAATTGAAAAATCCAAGCTGCTAATTTAAGTTTTCAGCTGAGTCACAGTAGATTAAGCAACGTAAATATGATTTTGTAACTAGCTGTAAGATTTCATGAATATGTGTTTTACTAGTCATTGCCGATGTACTTAGACGCTGTTTTAAGTTTCAGGCTAGTACATGCGTGTGATGATGGACAGTGTTGAGTTATCCACTGTGATAGTATTAAGGGACTCCTTGAGATTACTCGGGAGTGAGTTTTTCCTAAAGAATTCTGTGAAACGGACGTTCTGGAAACGCCGTCACAAGGGCGAGTGAGATCAAGCGTGCCGCACACGCGGGCGCAACAATACTGGCGAGGCGAGCCGCTGTCGGCTCTTGTGCCGCTGTTGGCTCTTGTGCCGCTGTCGGCATTCTTTGTACTTGCGAGTACGAAAGGCGGAATAGTTTTTCTTCCCGGACAGCTGATGTGAAAGAATTCTGCTGTCAATATTTATGTTTTTTTCGATCTACTGAATATTATTTTCTTGTTTAGCGTTAAGTGGAATCTCATGACGAGATATTAATTATGAAAAGGTTATGTAAAAATGTGTATTCTATGTAATTAATTATTAATTTGCGTATTTTGATCTACCTGTTTTTATGACCATGTACTCTGATTAATTTTGCAAATAGTATTCCATTTCTCATAGTGTTACGAATTTTAATGATTTTGGAATAGCTAAACCATTTTCTATATCTTCTATGAATTTTAATATGTTGTCAACCTGTTTTATTTTGTGCAAGATGACAGAGTGGAATAAGATTAGGAGTGTCCCCACTCAATTATTATGGTCTAAAAATTGATTTATGATTAATTAGACGAATGCTAAATTTTGTTGATGTTTTGAGCATATGCATTTCCGCTGTTTCTTTTTTGGGACATTTTCTGAGTCTGTTTACGTTACACGAACATCCTCAGACAATGTGGGGCACGTGTAACGCCGGAAATGCATATACTCCTATTTCCATCTATTGTACTATTATTTTTTTTCCTTGTTTTGTTACCTCAAGATATGACATTTCTGTCTCTTTATATATTGTAATTGTTTTACTGTTTGTATATATATATTTATGCACTCATGTCGATGTATAATTGGTTTGTTTCGTAAATATTATTTGTATTTTTACGCTGGGTCTTGCCTAGGGAAAACTGCTATCGAACGATTACGTCGATAGGTCGTGTGACGAATCAAAGTGTGTAGGATCTTTGGTAGTGTTAACTCTGCCGCGTGGAGCGCGGGCAGAACAGGAGTGAGAGTCTGGCGGGAGTAGCGAGTGGAGCAGGTGTTGTGTGACGCTCCCGCGAGTTGCCGCGCTTTCGGGGTTTGGCAGCATGTAATTGCGCTCGACTCGCGATGATAGTTTCTGACATGGTGTCGCGGACGGGAAGCATTAGCTGGCGCACATCAAGAGCCCGTTTCGCCTGGTGACCGTGTCGAGAAGAAGGCGCGCCAACATCCAGCTTCTGCAACAGCGACGGCCGACAATGAGTGAGTGTCGCCACCTCCTCGATCGACGGCTTCAAACCTTCAATCAACCAACAAGGAAGACTAAAAGCACGTAAAGTTTCAGAACTGTATGGCAGACCTCAGCTTTTCAAATTGTTCCATTTGCCTCGCAAAATTACAGCAACTTAGCATGAACCTTTGTTGCTCATTGTCCCAATTGCATTGCCAAGCAGGGTCCCTTCCTTTTCCGAAATGAGCCCGAGGGTCGTTGAAATTCGATTTCACTGCTTTAATTTCAAAGTTCAGCTGGCTACAATATTTAGATTGCACAAGCACAAATTAAGAGTGCGAGTTTTGTTACCGTATTTTAGTTACCTGTGACTGCAGCTCAGCTTGGTACGTACTAAATTTTACTATTGTTAATTGTTCAGAATCATTTAATTCAAGTTCAAAGTTAATTCTCTTATTTCTAAATTGCGTAGATTCAAGTAGCTTTTGAAATGATTGTTGAGGTAGTCCAAGACTAACCGTATTTTACTGGATTTCGATGTGCTTCAGAAAGAAAGCTCACTATTAACTTCAGTCACTAAATTAACTTTCGATTTTCCGGTTTTATTAATTCTTTTGCTAAATTAAGTCAGAGTGTAGCGAAATTTATTACTTCTGACAAACTTTCAGTTTTCACACTACACGTGTCAACCTTCAGTTGCCACGCTTCTAGTGTTAATTATATGTGTAATAACCTTCCTTTTTCAGTTACTATAGTAATTGTCCTTAGGACTGGCGACCGTGATTTCCCCCAAATCTCAAATATCTAATTACCGCTAGTTAATTGCTAACGTAACGGCCGCACATTTACTTTCTTTATTAACTTTACCCCTTTTCAAAATTAATTTCCACCAGTTTCATTTGCATTTTTCCTTTCATTTAGATGTAACCCTTTCCTCCCTCTTTACCGATAGATTAACTTCGGTGACGATTGCTTTTCCCAAATTTCCATTAGGTACACGCGGTTTAATTTTTCACTGTCATTAAGGTCGATAAGTGAGGGGGGAGGTTACATACTGACGAATCGATTCCACAGTCCGAACGTGAGGAGTGGGGCTAGTGTAACTGTTTAATACAAACCATACAAAAATGCACGGAAGTATGTTTTTTAAAACAAACCTACGTTTTTTTAAATGGAACCCCGTTAGTTTTGTTAGCACATCTGAACATATAAACAAATACGTAATCAGTGCCGTTTGTTGCATTGTAAAATGTTAATTACATCCGGAGATATTGTAACCTAAAGTTGACGCTTGAGCACCACTCCTCCGTTGTTCGATTGTGTGTATCGGAGAGCACCGAATTACGTAGGGATCCAAAGGGAACGGTGATGGACCTTAGGTACAGAAGAGACTGGAACAGCGCATTACGTCCACATGCTAACACCTTTTTATTGGTCTTTTTCACTGACGCACATATACATTACCATGAGGGGTGAGGTACACGTACACAAGTGGTTTCCGTTTTCAATTACGGAGTGGAATAGAGTGTGTCCAGACATGTCAGGCCAATAGATATTCAATTTGATGGTCATCATTTGCTGCACACAACTGCAATCTCTGGCGTAATGAATGTCATACACGCCGCAGTACATCTGGTGTAATGTCGCCGCAGGCTGCCACAATACGTTGTTTCATATCCTCTGGGGTTGTAGGCACATCACGGTACACATTCTCCTTTAAAGTACCCCACAGAAATAAGTCCAGAGGTGTAAGATCAGGAGAACGGGCTGGCCAATTTATGCGTCCTCCACGTCCTATGAAACGCCCGTCGAACATCCTGTCAAGGGTCAGCCTAGTGTTAATTGCGGAATGTGCAGATGCACCATCATGCTGATACCACATACGTCGACGCGTTTCCAGTGGGACACACCATATTCCACTCCGTAATTGAAAACGGAAACCACGTGTGTACGTTTACCTCACCCCTCATGGTAATGTACATGCGCGTCAGTGAAAAAGACCAATAAAAAGGTGTTAGCATGTGGACGTAATGTGCTGTTCCAGTCTCGTCTGTACCTAAGGTCCATCACCGTTCCCTTTGGATCCCTACGTAATTCGATGCTCTCCGTTACACATGATCGAACAGCGGAGGAGTGGTACTCAAGCCACAACTTTAGGTTACAATATCTCCGGATGTAATTAACACTTTACAATGCAACAAACGGCACTGATTACGTATTTGTTTATATGTTCAGATGTGCTAACAAAACTAACGGGGTTCTATTTAAAAAAACCTAGGTTTGTGTTAAAAAACATACTTCCGTGCATTTTTGTATGGTTTGTATTAACCAATTACACTAGCCCCTCTCCTCACGTTCGGTCTGTGGAATCGATTCGTCAGTATTTGATGTGGTTTACGAAATATATCCAGTGGTAACGTTAGGTGACTCACCCTGTATACGCACTTACGAGCACCGCAGCACACGCACGCACAAACACACACACAGACAGACACGTGCAACATTACAACATACACACGACGAAGAACCTCTCAAGGGGTTATTTGAAAAAAATAACAAAAAAATTAAAAAATTGTAAATAGTAAATAAGATCCTATCATTGAACCATCCTCCCACTAGAAATAAGTCACCTGAACCCACAATACTTCTATCGCTCTCCCCTTCTCCACACAACCATACTATGCATCTATTGTATAAATATAATTTTCAAATTTAAATTGTTAAATAGTAGAAAATGTACGACATTTAACAAGCAAAATATATTTAAGTAATATTAAATTATTATGCAAAATATTTAAGTAATACTATTGTATTACGCAAAATTATAAGGAAAGAACAGTGCCAATTTACAAGTTCCACAGTGAATGATGCAAATTGTAATACCAAAAAGAAAAACTGAAATGTATAATCAATATGAAATGTGCACTGAATTGCATTATGTAAATAAATGTAAATTAAAAATAAAATGTAAAACCCAATGGCTGAAAAGAGTATATAGCAAGCCCTCGAATAGCTCGCCCTTCTCCCTCAAAAAAATTGTATCTCTCTCTCTCTCGATATCTCTCTCTTTTCTGAACTCCGCTCTATGTTGATGTCTCCACTGTGGTCGATCGCTCTCTCTTAATGATCGCTCTCTCGAATGATTTTGTAATAGGCAGTTGTACTTGAAAGATATTTTCAAGGTGTGTAAAGTATTTTTCTATGTAGATCTATCATCAATATATGCATAATTATTGTTGTTTATCAATGTTTCATTTCAACAACATTAACCTTGCCTGCCAACTTTTCTATGCTTCAGCTAGGAGAACTGCAAGACTGCCAACAAATCGCTTGCTGGCCGCTGCCGAAGATGATTGATGTTCGGATTTGTAGTAGCCACTCGTGCTTCTCTGAGATCTGTTAATCCAATCTGTAATCGCAGTTTCCGGGCTGCACTTCTTTGCACAACGCGTAATACTGCTTCCTTTAATTAACGGCACTCCATCTAATTTCCTCTTATCAAAATTTATTTTTCAATTGCCACTAAAGAGCGCCATACAAAATAGAGAAAACTTTATTTTTTAAAGTAATAATTAAGAGTACACTATGAGAAAATTAAAGAAGCGCCATCAAGTCCAAACGCCCGGGAATGTTGACGGATGGCATGATTCTGCTGCAGGATAATGTTTGCCCACAGGTTGCCAAGGTTGTTTCGACTACGCAGCAGACGCGCGGAGTGGCCACGCGGTTTGAGGAGCCATGTCACGGATGGCGCTTCATCTCCCGCTAGAGGTTCGAGTCCTCCCTCGGGCATGGGTGTGCGTGTGTGTTGTTCTTAGCATAAGTTAGTTTAGGACCGATGACCTCAGCAGTTTGGTCCCTTAGGAATCCACGAACATTTGAACTACTTAGCAGAAGTTTCGTTGGGCAGCCCTTACACATCTTGCGCACAGTCCCGACCTCACCCCGTGAGATTTACACATTTTTGAAGCCCTGGACAAAGACATTCACGGGATCGGTTTACTTCGGACGAATAGGTTCACGCCTCGCTTCAATCGTGGCACCGTAGGCAATCGAAAACACTTCTTATGAACGCACTGACCGTATTGTCTCGTCATGGAATAAACGTGTTTACAGTTTTGGTGATTATTTTTGAAATAATAAACAGTTTACTGACTTTTTCACCTATATAGGTTCCATTTGATTGCCCCTTATAGCTGAAGTATTTCAGAGCCTGGAATCGTGAAACAAATTTGTCCAGAGATCCAGGAATCATAAAACAAAGGTACAGTGTCGCAAAGCATTTTATAGACCACCCTTGTATCGTATAGCCATCGTACAGGGTACCAGTTCTTCCTAACTAACGCGGAGGCACCGTATGGTTGTGTGAGGGTGATGAAGTGTGTAGGAAAGCGGCAGGACCAGGAAACTGTAGCGAATGACAGGGAGACACGGAAAGGATCGATGTTTGGTACAGAAACTACCAGGTGCCCGTCACCCAAATAAATTTAACGGATTGTTGATAAATAAGCAGAAACATCCCTTAGTGTTCAAAAACATGGTTCAAATGGGTCTGAACACTATGGGACTTAACATCTGAGGTCATCAGTCCCCTAGAACTAAGAACTAAATAAACGTAACTAACCTAAGGACATCATACACATCAATGCCCGAGGCAGGATTCGAACCTACGACAGTAGCGGTCGCGCGGTTCCAGACTGAAGCGCCTAGAACCGCTCAGCCACACCGGTCGGCCCTTAGTGTTCGATTACATTGTTTGCAATAAACACTGGAAACAGTAACTACCTAAAATGCCGTGGAGTATCCATCTGGGTCGCCGTAAAGTACGATGACCAAACAAAACTAATGTTGGAAAAGCAGATGCCAGGCTGAGATTCATTGAAAGAATGCTGAGGAAATGTAAGTCATCCATGAAAGTGGTGGCTTAAAAAACGTTAGTTCGATCGGTTCTTGTGTGCTGTTCAACTGGAACCCCTGCCAGTTTGGATTAATAGAGGAGATAAATTAACAATCTCTGTAAGAGAGGCGTCGCAGGCGCTGAGAGCTTTGCTGATGAAACTAGAACTCGTTCTTCAGGAAGAGTCATTCAACGTAGTTCCCCTCCATACATCTCGCGAAATGACGGTCGTGGGGCAAATAAGAGAAATTATTATACCTCGTAAGCAGATTTAGACTTGGTGGCAGTCGTTCTCCTCTGACAACATCCACGAACATAACGTCAATATCAGGGAAATTTGAGGACGAGGGCAGTAGTACCAGAAGTACCTTCCGCTAAACACATTAGATGTAAGATGTAGATGTAAAGCAGAGGGAATTGTCTGTGAACCTTCAGACAAGTAAGGGATGCCATCAGAATGGGTGTTTTGTCTTCTGATGGCTTGTGTAAATGTAAATTTGTGATAAAACTTTTGAGTGATTATGAATTTAAACAATTATTGATTTAGAGAATACTTTTGGCAGTGCTTACTGAGATACACACATTGAAATTCCGAAGGTAGCAGGGGTGAAGTATACGGAGCGAAAGGTTATCTTCAACTTGCTATGAAACGAGGCTACAGGAATAAAAATTGGACATTAAAGTGAAGCAGCAGTTGAGGAGTGATTGTTACAGCATTGTAGCTTATCCCAGATGTCATTCAGTCATAAAACTGAGTAAGAGGCAAAGGAAACAGAGAAGAAATCCTGGAACGGGATAAGAAATAAAAATTTAGAAAGTTGCTTAAAATTAATCATTTATAGTTTTGTTTGGCGAATTGCTGATCAGTTTGTGTTACCATACTGTTTTACAATTTCTACGAATATGTAAGGCTGGGAAAGACATAGATCCCCGTTCCGCCAGTCAAGAATATGTATGCAAAAATTTTCTGGTCCGGGTACTGTGATGAGTGTAATGGAAGTGCACATTAGTGTGTTAAGCTTGTCCAAGGCGATACGGAAACACATACTATATATTTAAGGCGCGACATTCACTGACGGGATACGGTATGCGATGCGACTCGCGATAGGACGCAGAAGCAGTGCGCAACAGTGGAGCGCATAGAAACGTACTGGAAGCGACGTAGCTGATACACACTAAGGCGACAGCGATACCACACCAATACGACTATCTGTCGTATCGCTCGGCGCAGAATAGAATGCTGATTGCATCACGCAGTTTGTGTTGTACAGTACACGGGAGCGAAATTTCAAGTCATCCGATGTGCCTAAAAATAATTTTATGTAGGTGACGCAAAGCTATATCTGCCTCTGTAATTAATTTCTCAATAAAACTTCTACTTTTCAAGTAAAAAATTAAAAACCAGTGGATTAGTGCATTTTCTCTGCTATGCATTTTCTCGCGTTCTATTTCTAGGGAACTATTTGCTAAAAAAATTGATTTTTTTCGTATCTTATAGTCCGACATCACGGCTTGATAATCCATTGCTATTATTTTCGTTATTATTCATAGTTATTGCAATACTCCGTTTACGTTTTGTAAAGACTGGAGCGAAAAATATAGTCGGTGGCCAGCTTAGGTTTAGTGCTTTCTATGGCATACATTGCTGATATGAGACATAGCTAACATACGATATTTTTAAAGGTGGAACGAGAGCGAGACCTCTTTTGATTCTCGAGAAAATACGTGAGATGTACTGGAGCTTGTCCACCACGAGACTGGCAGCTAAGCGCCACACGCGAGGCTATTGCCACCTGCTGTGGTCTGTTAGTGAGCTGCCCCGTGTTTCTCTTTTCCGTATGCTGCCGATACAAACCGAAATTGGAAATGAAAAAGCTTGATGAACTGAAAAGACATCGGGACTCATCAGCTGGTCATGCTGACTGGACTTTCTTTTTCAGTCTATGTTCCCTGATTTCAGAAAACTTTGTGACCGGTGTAAAATCTATTTTAGAAAAATGTTTGTACAAAACGGAGATGACGTTCAGTTGAACAATCAGGTATTCGTCCTTATTACTTTGTTCCTGTTAATTAAATTCGTCGTCCATATTGAAGAATCAAATAACAATTACTATAGTTAAACCTGAAAAACTTTTCGTGGTCGGGGTTCAAAATCAGGTAAAATTTTGTGAAGACATTTTTCTCTGCAGCAGTTATTTATTTATACGTAATTAAACTGAGCCGTTTCGCTAGAAACTGGCCATCAAACAAGACCTTATCTCGTTGCACAGCTTTTATGGAATCTGACGCAGGCATTCATCAGCAAGATGTGCAAATTGAATTGCAGTTCCACAGTCTTAAAACCACAAACATGCACTTAGATGACGGCATGTGCAATACATAGGAGGTGTTTTCCGACCCCAACCCTTTCAATGAACGGATTGATGTTAGTCGTGTTTCCCTACACTACAATGTTAGCAAAGATTTATATAACGAGTTAATTTATTACATGATTTGGATAGGGAATCACAAGTGTTCGCAGGCCATTAACGGCTGTATATACTAACAAGTTTGTCTTTGTAACTTTTGACTGAGTCGCTTCTGGACTAGGGCTTCCTCCTTAGTTCAGATGATTACAGTTGCTCTCTCCCTTTATTGTTGCATCATGGCGAAAACATTGTGGTCGCTTAGCATGCAATATGATAACACTGTTTATTTTAAGAAAATTTCAGTGCAGTTATTTATTGAATAAAAAACTGTATGTTGTTAAGATAACTGTTTTATTTATTTTTCATTATGTTTTATTGCACTTTACATGAGAACAGCTGAAAAATTTATCATGTTTTTATAGGCAACCACAAACAACGGTAAATCACATCAAGAGACAGTTGTTGCTTGAGTGTCACATATGTTTCAATAAAACTATGTCTTCCAGTAAATACTACGAAGGTTGCAACTTAAATAGTAGGAACTATTGCCGGCCGGGGTGGCCGAGCGGTTCTAGGGGCTACAGCCTGGAACCATGCGACCGCTACGGTCGGAAGTTCGAATCCTGCCTCGGGCATGGATGTGTGTGATGTCCTTAGGTCAGTTAGGTTTAAGTAGTTTTAAGTTCTAGGGGACTGATGACCACAGAAGTTAAGTCCCATAGTGCTCAGAGCCATTTGGCAACTATTTATTCACAACCGATACGAAAAGGGTTACATGTTTGCACCTGTTACTGTCCTTCAACGTAGTCACCAGCGTTGTGTAGAACCCTTTGCCAGCGATGTGGAAGGTGTAGTATACCGTTAGCAGAGCCAGTTCTGTTGATGATGCGAATGGAGCGGTTTATTGCCTGTCAAATCGCTGGAACAGTTCTGAAGCGAATGCCACGAAGTGGTTCCTTCATCTTCGGAATGAAATCAAAAGTCACAAGGCCTCTAGGCCGGGGAGTATGGCGAATGGTACGGTACTTCCCAGCCCCATCGACCGAACAGAGCATTCACAGCTTGCGCTGTATGTGCCCGCCCATTGTCGTGCAAAACGATGTGTGGGTTGCGCAGAAAGTGTCGCCGCGTCTTTCGTAAAGCTGGTCGCAGATGATGCTTCAAAAACGAACAGTAATGCTGTGCACTGCCGCGCTGGCGTGGAGGAACGTAATGCGTTAGGATAACACCATCACAGTCGTACACGAGAATCACCATAACTTTCACCATACTGCGGCTCTAACGCACTTTCCACTTTCGCGGCGACCCGTACTGCTTTGCGAAAAAAGCGGCGACACTTTCTGCGCAACCCACCCATCTTTTTGCACGACAATGCGCGGTCGCATACAGCGCAAGCTGTAGCTGCTCTGTTCGGTCGATGGGACTGGGAAGTACTGTACCATCCGCCATACTCCCTGGACTTAAGTCCTTGATTTGATTCCGAAGATGAAGGAACCACTTATGGCATTCGCTTCAGAACTGTTCCAGAGATTCGACAGGTAGTAGACCGCTCCAATCGCACGAGCAACACAACAGGCTCTGCTAACGGTATACTACGCCATCCACATCGCTGGCAACGGGTTCTCCACAACGCTGGTGACTACTTTGAAGGACAGTAACAGGTGCAAATATGTAACCATTTTGTATTGGTTGTGAATAAATAGTTGCCACTATTTACGTGGCGGCCGCTGTGGCCGAGCGGTTCTAAGCGCTTCAGTCCGGAACCGCGCTGCTGCTACAGTCGCAGGTTCAAATCCCGATTCGGGCATGGATGTGTGTGATGTCCTTAGGTTCGTTAGGTTTAAGTAGTTCTAAGTCTAGAGGACTGATGACCTCAGATGTTAACTCCCATAGTGCTTAGAGCCCTATTTGAACCATAAGTTCCAACCCACATATATGCGGCACTTACCAAATCGAGTCTTGATTTTGATTAAGAACCACAATAGTCACAATTATTGGTAGAATGGATGCTGCATCTTTGCGAGGGGTAATTTTTTGGCAACTTTTTTTGTACCAGCTCAGATGTATTCTATATGAATGTGCACTAATGAGCCAAAAGATTACGATCACCTGCTTAATAGCATGTTTGTCTGGCTTTTGAAGGAAATACTTCACTGATCTGGATATCAGAGGTCCCACATTCTGTTGGTATGCTTCTGGAGGTATGTGGCTTTAGATGTCTTGGCACAGATCATATAATTCGCGTAAATAACTGGAAACTGGTCTGCGTACGCGGTGATAGCGCCCGATACGGACCCAGATGGGTTTCAAAGGATTTAGTTGCGAGACATCAACGTGAGTTCACTATAACGCTCCACAAACCACTATAGCACGGTTGTGGCTACGAGACACGGACAATTATATGGCTGGAAGATGACATCGTCGCCGTGGAAGACATCAAGCAAACGGGATGCAGGTGGTTCGCAGCTGTCAACGTGCCTTCCATTAACATCACAGGTTCCAGGCAAGTGCAGGAGAGTGTCGTCCATAGCATAATACTGCTCCCATCAGACTGCGTCCGTGGTGCGCTGCACATTTCGAGCCGCCGTTCGCCTCGATGACGCAGTTTGTGGAGACGACTACCTACCTAGTGTGTGGTCGGCTGCGAAGCTCCACGTTGAACAATGTACATTGAACGGTGTGCTCCGAAACACTTGTGCGTGCACCAGCATTGTTCTCTTTCGGCAGAGGTACCACAGGTCACCATCTATCCTATTTTACAGAGCAAGACAAGCCTCCGGACTCCATGTTCTGTGAGGAGTCGTGGACGTTCAACGATGTAGCGCATAGCGGAAGTTTCACTGTCCTACCTCTTTCCGTAGATGCTCACGACAGCACGTGAACATTCGGCGAGCTTCGATGTTTTCGAGATACTCGTTCACAGGCTCACCGTAATAATAATGTCAAAGTCGCTTATCTCAGTGGATTTCCCGACTTGCAGCCGATATCTTCGCTAGGGTGGTCCCCTCATAATGTTTTGGCTTATCGTATTTGATTTGTCACTGCAAGTCTCTGCCACATTTTATTGACAAGGAGCTACTTACCTTACGTGAAATTCAATGCTTCACCGTACTAGTTCATAATCTAAATTTTGAAAGATCAGATATGTAGGACGTTATGGCGACTGGTATTTCTTTCATTCATCACATAATTTATTTTCTACTATTGTGGACTTCACTCCGTAGACTGGTTTGATGTAGCTCTCTATTCTATACAAACCTCTTCATCTCCTCTTAACTACCACAACCTACATCCATTTGAACCTGCTGAGTGTTATCAAGACACTGTTTCCCTCCAAAATTTTTATTCCTCCTTCACCACACTCTTATTTCCATTACAAATTGACTGTTCCCCTTTGTCTCGAGATGTCTTCTTTTATCAAGTTGTACCATACATTTATTTTCTCCCCAGTTGAATTTGGTGCCTCTTCATTAGTTATCCGCTACATCCGTGTAATCTTCAGCATTATTCTGTAGCACGACATTTCAGAAGCATCTATTTACTTTTTGTCCGAACTGTTTATTATCCCCATTTCACCTGTGCAGAAGGCTACACTCTCGACCAGTGGTTCCCAACATCTATGAGGCCATTGCCCCTAAGTGTAATCAGATACTGACTCTCAAACCTGGATCAACATCAGCACTTAATTAAATCTTAAATGAAAAAGGATTTTCTTTCAACATTTTTATTTTTAAGATGACGAAAGATAAATGATATTTAGTTTTTGTAGGTGTTTTATTAAATGATAAATTAACGAGTCAATGAGACAATTGGTACTGCTCGTTGCATTCTTTTTACAGACCGATGCGATCTCAGTGCGTCGTAAATTCTGTCTACGGCACCTTATGAAAAAAGAAAGCTAAGCATCCGAACTGAGGTTAGACACTTGTTGCAAAACATGCTTCTTCTGTTTGCTGCTGTTGTTCAACGCTATACTACACTGCGATGACAAAAGTTATGGGATAACGATACGCACAAATATAGATGGCGGTAGTATCGCGTACACCAGTTATAAAAGGGCAGTGCATTGGCGTAGGTGTAGTGTATACTCAGGTGACTCGTGTGAAAATGCTTCTGACGTGATTATTGCCGCACGGCAGCGATTAGCAGACTTAGAGCATGAAATAGTAGTTGGAGCTAGAAGCATGGGACATTCCATTTCAGAAATCGTTAGGTAAACCAATATTCCGAGATCCGCAGTGTCAAGAGTGTGACGAAAATTTCAGGCATTACCTCCCATAACGGACAACGCAGTGGCCGACGGCCTTCGCTTAACGACCGAGAGCTGCGGCGTTTGCGTAGAATTGTCAGCGCTAACAGACAAGAGTACTACTTGAAATAATCGCAGACATACGACGACCGTATCTGTTAGGACGTGTGGCAAAATTTGTTTGTTAAGGGCTATGTCAGCAAACGACTGATGTGAGTGCCTTTGCTAACAGCACGGCATTGCCTCAAGTGGCTCTCCTTGGCTCGTGACCCTATCGATTGGACACTACACGACTGGAAAGCTGTGACCTGGCCAGATGACTCCAGATTTCAGTGGATAAGAGCTGATGGTATGGTTCGAGTGTTGTACAGACCCCACGATGCCATGGATCCAAGTTGTCAACAAGAAACTGTGCAGTTGTCAATGTCAATAAAATTCACCAACAACTGGGTACTTTAAGATATTATATTATTTTATTTTGAAGGCTACTAGTTTAGGCATTTCATTATGCTATCTTCAGGCCCCATACGCATCAGTCCAAATAAACGAACTTATCGTATAGCGCCATAAATCACTGAATATCATGAATTCAATCGTTATACAACCGCATGTATACAATTATGCAATTATACAATTATGAAATTCTATAACGATTGAATTCAGGAAATCTAGAGATTTATGGCGCTATACGACAAGTTCGTTTATTTGGACAGATGCGTATGGGGCCTGAAGATGGCATAATGAAGTGCCGAAACTGGTAGTCCTAAGAATAAAATAAAATCTGGATGTTCGGCTGCTTGGAGACGATTTGCAGCCGTTCATGGACGGCTTCTTCCCAAACAACGATGGAATTTTTGTTCGCGATAGATTTGAATAAATTTCTGCACAATACGAGAGACTGATTTGGCGACCTGGATCGCTCGACGTGAATCACATCGAACATTAATGGGACATAATCGAGAGGTCAGTTCGTGCACAAAATCCTGCACCGTTAACCTATTCGCAATTATGGACAGCTGTAGAGGCAGCATAGCTCAGTATTTCTGTATGGGACTACCAACACCTTTTTGACCCCGTACCACGTCGAGTTGCTGAACTACACCGGGCAAAAGGAGGACCAAGTGGATGAGTGTCGATTATCGTTTCTTTCAGTGATATCCGAGATACTGACAGTCTCAACCAGTGTACCAACAATGCAAATGAATCTTCGGCACGTTAGAATCGTAAGTGAACAACTGTTTTAAATAAAGTGTATTATGCGGTTATTGCGAAGTAAACAACTAACGCAAAAGCATTTGCATCCTGCACAGGCTATGGTATTAATCAAAACAACGAGGCACAGCTTCACACCAGCAGAAGATAACACTGAATATCGATTTCTGGCTACCCGATGGCCCCCCTCCCCCTCAAATATCCCAATAGCCACTTCTGTAGCAAAACAAGTGAACAAAATAGTCTAGGTTAATTCAGACTAAGACATCATAGCTTAAAGTAACAACTATATGTATAAACGCTTGATGACAAGCAAAACAATCTCGAAACGGGTCGAATGTGTTAAATTAAACATAAAGTAAATATATGCAACTGGTAGCAGAAAAATAGAAGTAATTAATCTTCAAAGGATAACTTTCAGAAGAAATTTCAGAGAAGAACTAGTATCAGAATCGAAGGCATTCAGCCGGTTTCTGATTTTTTTTTGGGGGGAGCGGAAAATTCATGTCCTAGATTGGAATGTGTGATGCGGCGTCATCACAAGAATGCTGCTCCAGCACAGCAGTTTTGGGAAAGTGTATATTGTGGTACAGATTGTTAAAATTCTTTTTAAAGTGGTTTATTTTCCAGCACAGTCTCATGGAAGAGGACGCAATAGTTAACTCACAGGCACATTGAGAAAACTACGTTGTCAAGCATTGAATCAGTTAATCCTTCCTCTTCTGATCTGAAGACGGCCAGTGATGCCAGAAACCGGTAGTTCGTTATTGAAACGGTGTGCGAGTCGTTGTAGCGCTTTTGTATGAACTCATCAGTTGCTTCATCTAAGGACAGAAATTGTAAGGTTCACGAGAAGAAAAATCTGTGAATTGAATGAACAGCACCAAAACTGCACTGTAGACTTGATGGGACGCAGCTCCAGTGAAGAAGCTGGAAAATCAATAGTCTTCAATAAGCAGTGTTCCAACACGTTTGTGCGAACCTGCTCTCCTTTTTCACAATATCGTCTTTACACTTGGTTTATCAACTCGACCTATTATTACTTGGCTTTAAGTTCCATTATGATTTGGATCTTGATTCACTTTGAGACTATAGCTTCTATCGGTGATTAGTTGTCCGAAACTCCGTGCAAAACTTGCGGAGTACCACCGCTACTTCAGTGCTTATGGACATTCTCACCTCTGCTGCCTTCATGGTTTACCAAAGCGTTTCTTTTGATTGCGGTAGAAAATTAACCGTTGAGAGTACTCACAAACAAAGTCACGAAAGCGAAGTTCGTAATGAACTCAGCATTTTCAAGCAGATTGCCGTAACTAACGGCGTTTTCTGTAAATGACGTCACGCACCCCTACAGTAGGCTAAAGAAACGTATAACAAACAGCAGGCATACACAAACTTTCGCAAAGAATAGAACCAGTAAAGAAAGAACGAAAACCTTTCCTACGAAATTTATCGGCAAAATGTCCCTGCTACTTGAAAAATGTTTTAGAAAATCTGATGTCAGATGTGACTTTCAGGTTAACAACACCCTAAAACTGTGAATAAAACATAAACTGAAAAGCATGTATGACAAATTTGATGACTGTGGAGTATACAGGATTGAATTCAGTAAGTGTGTCAACTCGTTTAACTTCGGGTTTATAGAACATTCATAGCCACGGAGCAAAACTGCTTTGGGGCGGCATTTATTTGAAACTGGTCATTCTATAGAGAGCAGTGAGAATTGTATACGTATTCTCCACAGAGTGAAAAAAGGCCATACTCTTAATTTATTACAGGAGCTTGAAATATATGAAACAAAGAAGAAAGAACCAACAAAACTGGCAGAGCGATTTCGTGCCAATGCCTACTTGGGTTTGTTTGACACTGCTTAACTTTGATCACATTTTTTTCCTTTATCGTATTTCAATTCCCCATCTGGGGCGGGCTGGCAGCAGCATATGCGCTGTTCTTCAAAAAATGGTTCAAATGGCTCTGAGCACTATGGGACTTAACATCTGTGGTCATCAGTCCCCTAGAACTTAGAACTACTTAAACCTAGCTAACCTAAGGACATCACACACATCCATGCCTGAGGCAGGATTCGAACCTGCGACCGTAGCGGTCATGCGGTTCCAAACTGAAGCGCCTAGAACCGCAAGGCCACACCGGCCGGCGCTGTTCTTCACCCGAAAAACATGAATTATACAAAGGAAGACATTTTAAAGAACAGAAAGGAGAAAATATGGTGTACATAGACATAAAAAAGGGAGCGACTGTAAAATGCAGATAAAAACCAAAAAAAAATTAGCGCACAGAAAACAAAACCACACACTGGATCATAAAAGTATCGATGGATGCTGTAGCACAGAACAATCACTATGTACAAGTCCAGCACACAATGAAAACCACAACTCTTGATGCACAGGAGAACAGCACCAAACACAACACTGACGTATTATACTGATGACGATGAGCAAACAGAGAGGAACTGACAGGGGCATACAGTTGAGGGAGGAGGGTAGAAGGAGTGGAGGTGAAGAGGGAAGAGGGAAGAATGGAGGGTGGAGAGGACAGGAAAGGAGTGGAGAAGAAGGGAGGGAGGGGAGGAGATGGGGGGAGATGGGTGAGGGGCACGCCGAAGAGGGCCAGAGGCGAAAGGACGTGGGAGGGAAGCAGTTGAGGAGGGGGTGCAGGGACTCAGGGAGGGAAGGAGATAAATCCGCTCTGGGAGAAGGAGGGGAGAGGAAAAAGGTGGCTCTGTGGAGAGGGGGGGGGGGGGGGAACAAGGTCAGGTTACAGTTGGAAGGAAGGGTAGATGTCACAGAGAAGTTGAACATCCGGGAGGGGGAGGTGCTGAAAATTGCCCTAATGAAAGAGATGGACAGTGTGGAGGTGGAGAGAGGGAGGGATACAAAGACAGAGGTGTGGCAACAGGCAGGGGGTGGAGAGGAAGGAGGGAACCAGGGTGTGGGGGGGATCAAGCCTGCAGATAGTGTAAAGGATGTGGAGATGTTGCAGGAAAAGGAGGAGGTGGGGGAAGGGGATGAGGTCATACAGGAGCAATGTGGGGGAAGGAAGGCAGATACGGAAGGCAAGGTGGAGCGCATGGCGTTTGAGGGTTTGGAGGGCCTTGTAAAAGTGGGTGGGTGCTAAGATCCAGGCAATGCTGGCATAACAGAGGATAGGATGGATGAGGGATTTGTAGGTGTGGAGGATGGTGGAAGGATGCAATCCCATCTGGCTAGACAGGAGTTTCAGGAGGCAGAGGTGCGAATGGATTTTCTACTGGATAGTCAGGAGGTGAGGGTTCCAGGTGAGGTGACGGTCGAGGGTGAGGCCAAGGTATCTCAGGGAGGGGGTTAGCTGGATGGAATGACCATAAATGGCGCAGTAGAAATCATGGAACTGGAAGGAATAATTTAATCACAGAACGCCTCTGTTATATTCAGTTTGTGACAGATTCACCTAGTATAGAGTGCCTTGTATAGTTACTTTGTTTCCGTACGTTGTGCGCATAACTCTAGTATTTTCTTGTTCCTCCTCTGTTTATATAATATACTCCATTAACTAGATAATCTTGTTCATGCACTGGTACGGAGTTTTATCATTCTTTTCGTGCAACGGCGTGCCGCAGGGTACAAGGAGCCCTCTTGCTATCACATTCCTCTAACCACTTCTCGCCTATGCGTAATTCTGGCGTTAGCGCTAACAGATGGCGTCGATTATGTGTGGCAGTATGTCTTCTCTCATTGGGGCTACTTTAGCTATTTATTTTACTGTTTTTTATATTATTCTGTGCACTATGAAAGCTGTTATTATTTGTGTTATTATCTATAATATTGCCACTTGAGCATATGCCAATTACTGTCTCTTAACTCTTCCTCTTTTTAACAATCTATCTTTTGTCATGTTTTACCTCATCGCTTTTTGTTGCTGTAGTGCCTTTCATACCTTATAATCCCATTACAGACACTACCGATTGCATCCTCCCCTTATTTTACGCTGTTCAGTTAATCATTTAAGACTATGTTTATGTCTACAGTAGCGACACAAACATTTTGTGGCTACTGTACGGCAGTTTATTTTGAAGAGTAGTGCTGCTGACAAGATGACTCGCGCATATGCTGTTGTTAATTTATATTTGACGATGCTGGTGCTGGCTTTGCGTTTAACATTTGACGATGCCACTATGACTGCAGTACATTAGGACGTGTTTTTATGAAACAGTTATGTCTCCTCATACTTAAAGCGCACAATGTACCCTATGTATGTCAGTAGTACTTTTCATTACTGTCTATTTTACTGTTTTGAGATGTAGACAGTCTGCTTGTGTATTTATGTTTTCCCATATTTTGCTGCAGATCTGAAGATGGTCATTACAGACAGCAACCGGTAGTCTGATGACAAAAAGTTTGTGATCATAGACGTAAAGTGAAGGACATTTAATCTACATTCGTGTCACTGTTTTATTCGAGACAATATCGCAGCTTGTGAAAGTGAGGAAAGTATTCGAAACAGCGGTATACATGCAATGCCTGCTTTTCTGGTCCAGTGCACTAAAACAGTACAGCTGGTGTGTATAGTTTCCAGGTCTTTCGTGTCTGCGACGTTGCGACACTGTCACAGCATATACTCTCTGCATCACAGCGCAAGAAAGCAGAGATTCGCATATGATATAGATGCCTCTAGTGCTCCTAAGCGTATCAGAAGTCTGTTATTAATTTTGATTATGGCTGGCGTTACACTCTTTTTAATGTAGCAGATATTTTTACGTGCTGCGAAGTTTCCTACTTGAGAATTAGTTGGGAAAACGCTTCGGGAAGCGGAAGTGGTAACACATTGGTAGACGACAATGCCACCCCCATTGGTGTAATGTTGGTGGGATCAGTGCGTACCGATTTTTATCTAATGACAGCTATTTTAAACAGGGCTGTATAAATTGGGGCTTTGTCCAGCTGGAGAAGTGGACGCATTTTAAAAATGTATTTTACTTTCATATTACTACTCTGTATTATATGGACAATACCCTTAGTTCAGGGAAAGTAACGATAACAATGGAGAACTAACTACTTTGACATTGAATGCGTGTTACTCTCACGCTGATAGATACAGTTCGTATCTCGGAGAACTTCGCATTGCTTGCTCATTATCGCACTTGCAATTTTTCAAATAAAATGTCGAGTAATACTGTAACTGAGGGACAGTTCGAAGATTCTGAACAGTAATTTACTCGTGGAATTTACATTTAATTTTGCCTAATAAGTTTTTTTCTGATATTTGCTACAAATTCTTCTGCTGAATTTTAGCTAGACAGAAGCAGTCCTGTCTAAAAAGAATCACCTGCCTTATGGTAACCCGTCCTTACAAGCTCCACGATGATGTGCTTCATAAAAAAAAGAAGGTTATTCTAACATAAAATGTGGGTTATCACTTCCTTTACCCACCCTAAAATTGATTTACTGAAAGAAATACTGGTAGGGATGGTAGGATGTAGCTCTGTTGCCACGGAAAGAAATGGAAATTACTGTGGCGTATAGTGACGCCAGCGGAATAAATTTGAGGCTACACCCGTAATCTTGAAAGGACAGCGCATCGTGTTGTGTTCTTCAGACTATTGAGTTACTGCCCATTTCATTGCACCGACACGGGAAGGAAATTAAGAACGCCGAAATGAGCAGGTCCGCAGCCTGAGTGAGGTTGCTCGCCTGGGGTCGGTGGGACGGACAGGTTGCAGAGCTGGTGGCCGGACGACCCGTGAGGCGGGGCCGGACCCTTTACGAGTCGGCCCGCATTCATATTCACAATAAACCGTTGTGGGTAGGGAAGACACTAAAAGAACTCAGAGGGAAACATTAACGGGGACCGGAATGGACTGCTTTATAGTTTTTGTTTATTGGTTGTATATCCTTGGCGACCGGAACCTGACGGCTCAGTCCCATCGTTGTCATGCTAATTCCAGTCACGTCCCTCAGGACTCGTCTCAGTGAAATGGAGTGAAATTTGATGGTCCAGAGACGAGTGTGGGCACAGCGAAAGACCGGCTGAAAAAAGGCTCGAAGGAAAGAAAGAAAAAGGCAGGCCGTTGAAGCCGGTATTATGTCAGCGCCGGCGCGAAGTCTGGCGCCGTTGCACTGTAGCGGCGGACAGGACTTGCCGGGGCTGCAACACAAGTTCCACGCGGCTTTTCGCGGATGATGCTGTAGTATACAGAGAAGTTGCAGCATTAGAAAATTGTAGCGAAATGCAGGAAGATCTGCAGCGGATAGGCACTTGGTGCAGGGAGTGGCAACTGACCCTTAACATAGACAAATGTAATGTACTGCGAATACATAGGAAGAAGGATCCTTTATTGTATGATTATAAGATAGCGGAACAAACACTGGTAGCAGTTACTTCTGTAAAATATCTGGGAGTATGCGTTCGGAACGATTTGAAGTGGAATGATCATATAAAATTAATTGTTGGTAAGGCGGGTGCCAGGTTGAGATTCATTGGGAGAGTCCTTAGAAAATATAGTCCATCAACAAAGGAGGTGGTTTACAAAACACTCGTTCGACCTATACTTGAGTATTGCTTATCAGTGTGGGATCCGTACCAGATCGGTCTGACGGAGGAGATAGAGAAGATCCAAAGAAGAGCGGCGCGTTTCGTCACAGGGTTATTTGGTAAGCGTGATAGCGTTACGGAGATGTTTAGCAAACTCAAGTGGCAGAATCTGCAAGAGAGGCGCTCTGCATCGCGGTGTAGCTTGCTGCCCAGGTTTCGAAAGGGTGCGTTCCTCGATGAGGTATGGAATATATTGCTTCCCCCTACTTATACCTCCCGAGGAGATCACGAATGTAAAATTAGAGAGATTCGAGCGCGCACGGAGGCTTTCCGGCAGTCGTTCTTCCCGCGAACCATACCCGACCTGAACAGGAAAGGGAGGTAATGACAGTGGCACGTAAAGTGCCCTCCGCCACACATCGTTGGGTGGCTTGCGGAGTATAAATGTAGATGTAGATCCCCGGCGGCGAGGCACGGCATTTCTTGGCGTCGGTCAATATCCTAGCGTGCTTTGGCAATTTTGTTTTGCGCAAGAATGGGAGAGTCTTCCGTCGAACATAATACTGGCCAAGAAGATAATTTCTTGATCAGTCAGCGAATTACCATATTTCTTAGGCCATAATAGCACTTATTACGGGCCTTCTAGGTGAATGAACGTCGATAAATGTTTTACCAGTGAATGAATTTCATCCCCAAAGTGCAAACAGAAAGGATTGCAAAATATCAGCCTAAGCCTGACATAATCGTTTTAAAAATTAACTCAAAAAACTTTTCAGTTTCAAATTAGCTTCTATGTAGGAATACCTGGAAGACAGATGGTGCCAAACGTGGAGAGCGAGTGACTGCTCCAAAAATTCATACTTCAAGTCCCCACAGTTGTTTCCTTTGAGTAGAGGTGTGGTTCTGATGAATGTTTTTATTTGAAAGTTAGGGAGTTGTGTGTACCATTTATAGTTTTCGCGATAAATGTTACGTTATACAATGTGTTAGATGAACGAAAGATTGCATACATAATTAAAAATACATTAATATCATCACATACTAGTTACTTACAGTTTTGTAACTGACTATTTATTTATTCCCAAGTATTCCTCTGTAGCAGAGATTCGGAAGAAAATGTTAAGGGGACCACTAAGCAACATATGTGTTTTCAAAAGTCTGTGACTCATTTGATTTCTGTGAGCAAATCCTATTGCTATGTATATCCCTTCTTTCAGTGACAAAGTTAGATTCACTGCAGGGTAATGCAAATCATTTTTCCTTCTAGTGTTGTATTAATGAATATCTGCAGTTACTTTCAAAGTGCAATAGATTTCTGAAAAAAAAATTTATCAGTGAAAAAAATGTGTTATGAGAGCGTTAATATTTCTAACTGCTGAAACAGATACCTACAAGACGTACGTGTGTGAACCCGACACATAATTCTAACTACTTCCCTTTAGTCAACGAGTACTTTTTGCTTGAATAAGGTTATTATACAGTAATTCATAAATGGATGAAAATATGCATAGTAAACTAAGTTACTGATTTGTACGCAGTCAAAGTGAGCAACTATTCTTGCGGCCAAAGTAGCTGAACGTAAACCTTTTAGCTGGTTTACTATACGGTTTTTCCAGTCTGCGTTTTCATCTGCAGCACGCACTCTAACATAGAACTTTCCAGCTTGTTTACTATATCTGTAGGTACATTACATTTGTAGGAAATGGGATAAGCTGTGATTTTTCGAAGTTTAAAGATAGCCTATTTGCGCCGGTGCAGTTAATAGCGGCAGTCACAGTTTTCTGCTTGTGTTTCTTTGCTCGGCTTGAAAATAAAGCTTTTATTACCTGTAATTTAACTAATTCTGTCTCCTGATTTGAGTAGAATATTATGTCATTAACACGGAACAAGAGCAGTAATGGACACGCAATCGAATGCTGCGGAACGCTCATTGTGATTTCTCACCATACAGTTGAAATGGCATTCCTCTTAGTCTGCAACCTTTATCGTAAATATGAATTTAGCAAGACTGGATTCGTAATTTCCTGTCAGAGAGATCACAGTTCCTAGTAACTGAAGGAAAGTTATCTAGTAAAACGGAAGTGATCTCCGGCATTCCCTAAGGTAGTGTTATAACAAGGCGAACCCTTTTTACATAATAGAAATAGTTGATTATTATCTTTCTGGCATATAAAATCATCTAACATTTCTTCTTTATTATCGCTGGCGTCACACTGCTGTTTCGTATCTGGCGTGAAAAGGAAGACCCATACTCGTACACAATAAGAAGTTAGCTCACTAAATCAGCCTTTTTTTTAACTGTCCAATCTTTCCAGAGAAACTGATGTTCGTATTTGCTTCAGATCAGCATCCAACAATTACGACCCCCATATTCCAAAAAGTTTTGCCCACACATACACACACACACACACACACACACACACACACACACACAAATACACTCCTGGAAATTGAAATAAGAACACCGTGAATTCATTGTCCCAGGAAGGGGAAACTTTATTGACACATTCCTGGGGTCAGATACATCACACGATCACACTGACAGAACCACAGGCACATAGACACAGGCAACAGAGCATGCACAATGTCGGCACTAGTACAGTGTATATCCACCTTTCGCAGCAATGCAGGCTGCTATTCTCCCATGGAGACGATCGTAGAGATGCTGGATGCAGTCCTGTGGAACGGCTTGCCATGCCATTTCCACCTGGCGCCTCAGTTGGACCAGCGTTCGTGCTGGACGTGCAGACCGCGTGAGACGACGCTTCATCCAGTCCCAAACATGCTCAATGGGGGACAGATCCGGAGATCTTGCTGGCCAGGGTAGTTGACTTACACCTTCTAGAGCACGTTGGGTGGCACGGGATACATGCGGACGTGCATTGTCCTGTTGGAACAGCAAGTTCCCTTGCCGGTCTAGGAATGGTAGAACGATGGGTTCGATGACGGTTTGGATGTACCGTGCACTATTCAGTGTCCCCTCGACGATCACCAGTGGTGTATGGCCAGTGTAGGAAATCGCTCCCCACACCATGATGCCGGGTGTTGGCCCTGTGTGCCTCGGTCGTATGCAGTCCTGATTGTGGCGCTCACCTGCACGGCGCCAAACACGCATACGACCATCATTGGCACCAAGGCAGAAGCGACTCTCATCGCTGAAGACGACACGTCTCCATTCGTCCCTCCATTCACGCCTGTCGGGACACCACTGGAGGCGGGCTGCACGATGTTGGGGCGTGAGCGGAAGACGGCCTAACGGTGTGCGGGACCGTAGCCCAGCTTCATGGAGACGGTTGCGAATGGTCCTCGCCGATACCCCAGGAACAACAGTGTCCCTAATTTGCTGGGAAGTGGCGGTGCGGTCCCCTACGGCACTGTGTAGGATCCTACGGTCTTGGCGTGCATCCGTGCGTCGCTGCGGTCCGGTCCCAGGTCGACGGGCACGTGCACCTTCCGCCGACCACTGGCGACAACATCGATGTACTGTGGAGACCTCACGCCCCACGTGTTGAGCAATTCGGCGGTACGCCCACCCGGCCTCCCGCATGCCCACTATACGCCCTCGCTCAAAGTCCGTCAACTGCACATACGGTTCACGTCCACGCTGTCGCGGCATGCTACCAGTGTTAAAGACTGCGATGGAGCTCCGTATGCCACGGCAAACTGGCTGACACTGACGGCAGCGGTGCACAAATGCTGCGCAGCTAGCGCCATTCGACGGCCAACACCGCGGTTCCTGGTGTGTCCGCTGTGCCGTGCGTGTGATCATTGCTTGTACAGCCCTCTCGCAGTGTCCGAAGCAAGTATGGTGGGTCTGACACACCGGTGTCAATGTGTTCTTTTTTCCATTTCCAGGAGTGTACAATAACACGCCCGCGCGCTCGCACGAACGCGCGAGCGCAGCTGCGCGTGCACGCACACACACACATTTTTAATTTTTGTTTGGAACAATGAACAAGTTTGTCAATGTTGTTCCAGAAATAAATAAAAATGGTTAAAATGTTCCCGTTTTAGGGAGTTTTCCCTTGGTTGCCAGCTGAATGCTGGAACTAGAAATCCCTTCTGAAACATTCCCAGTTGGGAACCTCTCAGCCATAATCCAAGCTTATTGGAATATTCAGCTGAAAATACAAAGCACTACAATCATCAAGGTTTAACTGCTGTCAGATATCGTGACAAGAGCTTGGGATCTCATTTGCGGTCGTTGCGATGCGCTGTGGGCCCAGACTTTGTATTGACGACGATAATGCTCGACCTGATAGAGCAAGGGTGGTTGATGTTTTTCTTGGAAACAGAAGATACTGCACACGTAGCTTGGCCTGTTCCCTCTCCCGATTTCAATCCAATAGAGCATGTCTAGGATGTACTACTGTGACGGGCTGCATCACTTCAGCATCCACCAACCACTCACCAAGAGCTGTGAGCAGCTCTGCAGGAAGACTGGGCGTTATTGTCTCAACCTGAGATTGATGACATCAGTCACAGCATGTCCAGTCGCTGTCAGGCCTGTCTGGTGCCATAGGTGGTAACTGAACGCATTAACCAGTTTTCAGACTATGTGTACAAATCTGTGTTAAACTAAAAAAAAAAACAAAGAACATTTTTTTTCTACCGTTATGCTTGTTGCAGTTGATTACGTTCTGTATTATTTGCATGTTTCTACCTCACTACACCTGTTTATACAGTTTTGTGGCAAAATAAACGCAACCTTGCTTTAACTTTGAACACCAGTGGATTTTATAAAATATGATTAAAAAGTTCTTTAGTGGGACATAACCGGATACCAGTGCCTCGCTTGTATATAAAAAAGTACAATGTTGGTGCAAGCACAAGAGTTCTTGAGCACACCTTTCAGCACATACTGTTGAACAGCAGGCGACTGTTGAGTCAGGGACATTGTAAATTGCTACTGAATTGCCTACGGGACCATTTGACCATGGATCAGTGAAGAAGTGTCACCAGGTCATATAAGTAAAGATTCCTGTCACACTAGGTCGGTAGTCGTGTCGGGATATATCATCATCCAGGCGAAAGGCTGCCCAAAACTCGCAGTGCGCCACGGAACGCAGGCCGATAGCGGTGGTATCATGCTTTGGGCTTTCGTGTAACTTGTGGTAGCAATCGAAGGCACCATGACAACTGTGAACGAAATACAGGAAGATCTGCAGAGGATAGGCACTTGGTGCATGGAGTGGCAACTGACCCTTAACATAGAGAAATGTAATGTATTGCGAATACATAGAAAGAAGGATCCTTTATTGTATGATTATATGATAGCGGAACAAACACTGGTAACAGTTACTTATGTAAAATATCTGGGAGTATGCGTTCGGAACGATTTGAAGTGGAATGATCATATAAAATTAATTGTTGGTAAGGCGGGTGCCAGGTTGAGATTCATTGGGAGAGTCCTTAGAAAATATAGTCCATCAACAAAGGAGGTGGCTTACAAAACACTCGTTCGACCTGTATTTGATTATTGCTCATAAATGTGGGATCAGTACCAGATCTGGTTGACAGAGCAGATAGAGAAGATCCAAAGAAGAACGGCGCGTTTCGTCACAGGGTTATTTGGTAAGCATGATAACGTTACGGAGATGTTTAATAAACTCAGGTGGCAGACTCTGCAAGAGAGACGCTGTCATCGCGGTGTAGCTTGATGTCCAGGTTTCGAGAGGGTGCGTTTCTGGATGAGGTATCGAATATATTGCTTCCCCCTACTTATAGCTCCCGAGGAGATCACGAATGTAAAATTAGAGAGATTCTAGAGCGCACGGAGGATTTCCGGCAGTCGTTCTTCCCGCGAACCATACGCGACTGGAACAGGAAAGGGAGGTAATGACAGTGGCACGTAAAGTGCCCTCCACCACACACTGTTGGGTGGCTTTCGGAGTATAAATGTAGATGTAGAACGATATTTCGGAACACCTGTGTTCCTTTATGCTCGATGGCTTCTTTGAAAGCGATCTACCAGAAAGATAGGCGTCCGTGTCCCAAGGCTAGAATCGTGCTACAGCGGTTTGAGGAGCACGATGGAAAACTCACGCCGGCCGTGGTGGCCGAGCGGTTCTAGGCGCTTCAATCCGGGACCGCGCGACTGTTACGGTCGCAGGTTCGAATGCTGCCTTGGGCATGGATGTGTGTGTGATGTCCTTAGGTTAGTTCTAACTTCTAGCGGACTGATGATCTCCGATGTTAAGTCCCATAGTGCTCAGAGCCATTTGAACCATTTTTGAAAACTCACGTTGAGGTCTTGGCCATCAAATTCGCGTGGATCTTACCCGGTGGAACACATCTGTGACGTTATCGGGTGGCAGCTCCGCACCCACTGTCTACCGACGTGTAATTCACAGGACCTGTGCATAGACGTTCGCTGCCGCATACGTCGGAAAACCTATCAAGCCTTTATCGAATTCTATCCACGGAGAATCCCTGTAGTATTTCGTCCCATAGGTCGACTGACACACTACTAAGCAGGCAGTCGTAATGTTTTGGTTCAGCAACGTACAAGGGCAACTTTTTTTAACGTGCGCTCGGTGGCGAAAAGGAAACCACAATTAAACTCACAAATGTCATACAGGTTCCTGTGAGAGTGGAAAGAGGAAGAAAGATAAAATGAACATATGGTTGGAAATGCACTCTTAAAAAAAAGAAAAAAATGGAATTACACAAAAGAGACGTAAATTGGTAGATGTGATGTACATGTACAGACAAACAAATGATTACAATCTCAGACAAACTAAGTGATTTATTCAAGAGAAAAAGCTTCACAAATTGAACAAGTCAACAGCGCGTTGGTTCACCCTTTGCCCTTACGCAAGCAGTTATAACGCTTGTCATTGATTGATAAAGTTGATGTGCTCATTGTGGGCAGGATCCTCCAACCAGTTCGGGATTTGGAAGGTTTAACGCTTGATCGCCAAAATTCCGTGCTGGTTGGAGGAGCCTGCCCATAATGCTCCAACATTCACTACTGAGGAGAGATCTGACGAACGTTTTGGACGAGATTTGGTTTGGCATGCACATGGACAAGGAGTAGAAACTCTTGCCCCTTGTGCAGCCGGGCATTATCTTGCTGAAATGTAAGCCGAGGTTGGCTTGCCATGAAGAGCAACAAAACTGGGCGTAAAATAGCGATGACGTACCGCTGTGCTGTAAGGATGCCGTAGATGACAATCAAGGGGGATCTGATCTGAAAAGAAATGACACCCAGGACCATCACTTCTGGTCGTCGGGCCATGGCAGGCAACGATCAGATTGGTATCCCACCGCTGTCCGGAGCATCTCTGACGTAAGCACTCTTCCAGCAGCGGCGGCGTATTATGGAAGATCTTGAGAGCGTGTCGAGGACGAGTCTCTCATTAGTTGCTGTGCAAGACAGTGACTGTCCCTACTTGCCGTGAACTACCACCGTTGACACTGGACTTTCTTCTTCACGTGATATCACAGTTTCAATTAATCAAAGCACGCAACAGACTTTGTGCCAGTGTCCTGTATTAAACTCCAAGCTCTTCCTTGGTAATCCGTCGCAGTACAACAGATAGGTTAGTAATATTATTGAAATGACCTTGAGCACCAAACAAGCTAGAGGAATGGGAAAGTTCTGTCTGTACTAGTGTTTTACCTACACGCTCGAGAGTGCAGTGAGTTGGAGCATCATTATGTTGTAGCCACATTACAGTTCCTTCCACCAAAAGCACGCCTCCAACAACGTAAGCGGAATCACCCACAGGAAGTGCATGAATGGCGAGCAGGTGGCGATGAAGGACTTGTGCCACGAGGTTGTCATCAATAATCCCCACTCACACATCGAGGCTGAACCAGTTTCGATGGTTTGCCGCCACCATACCATGGATATTCACCATAGCTCACAGGTGGGTGTTCTGAGGGTTGACGATACCCGTACCCGTAAAGGTACGGCTGACAGAAATCCCAGCACCGCGGTGTCCTGTGCGATGAAACGGCGACAAAGCCTGCGCCACAGAGGCATATCCGTCGGTAATAAGGCCCGCAGGTGTTGTACGGATAATGGCAGCTGTCGTGGAGAAAGTCCCATACGATCTTTCGTCACGCTGGTGGACCACCTCCTTGTGCTGATACCGAGGTCAGTATCAAAGATCTTTTATCTCCACCTTCAAATGGGTGTACCTCACTCGGAACGAATTTCTGGCCATATGTCCATATGATCTTTTTTGCTCCTTTTCCTCTTAGGGATGGTATCGTGCAGTTTGTCCCCATTTACTAAAATCATACTGTATTTTCATGGGATTGCGTATTTAGGATACTCTTGTACTGTGACCAGTACAGTGAAGGTACAATACAACGGACAGGGCGATTAGTGATATTCTTGAAATGTCCTTGAGCACCAAAAATGTTTTTTGCGCCATACTCTTAGTTTACAACGAAGTACAAATATCTCATGAACAAGATCCGTGGCATTCCACATGAGCATTAAACTTTATCTGTGAGAATATAATAGAAACATCACTAAACGAGGAGAGGGGCAGATGACGATTATGAATTCCGAACGAGTAAAAGAACACCAAACACTATTTTAACTGCTGAGAAAGTCAAACGAGTTTGGTACTGCGGTTTAACATTTTGGTACAAATCCATTAAGCAATGGATCCAACGGGTTACGACTGTTTGGGCACCGCGTGTGCTTTGATACGTTTAAGACATGGCTGTGCGAGACAATAACGCATGGTAGGAGGAAAGCTGTACAAAGATCGTGGAATCCATTATTTCAAAATGATTTTAAAATAATAATTGCTATTAAAACCAGTCTTGATCACAAATTTATTTACTCTGGTAAGCAGTGATTCTGCTGAGCAGTGATTTACCACCAGAAGGAGGCTCCTCGTTATACAACATTTTGGTCTGAAGATGACCGCAGGCGTAGTCGAAACCGGTTACCAGAATAAATAAATTTGTGATCAAGACTGATTTTAGTAGTAACTATTAGTAATAACATTGATCACTGTTTGCTCGCACGATGTATTCAAAAGTGATTGTAAAATAGATTTTGTACACAGTGCTCCAACAGATTTTAAATGATTCAGATTTTTTTTTGTATTTTAGGCTAGTTTAGGTCCTCAGTCATCTCTAGGTTTACCAACATTATCAACATAACAAGGGAGGTCGGTTCGTTGAGGTCAAACTTACATGTAGAGCGCAGCAGTCTACCTACCCATCATGATTTTACAATACAGTTCAGTTAGTTGACATCAGATAAACAATTATGAGTGCACATTGGGCAGCACACTGGAGGTTCTAGATAAATATTGGTAAAAAGTACAAACGTTTACTCTGTAAAACTATAATCACGTTCGCATATTGCAGTAGAGCGGAACCTGTCAAGAAGTATTCAGTACAGGATTCAGTCAGATGAGCCAAGTGAAGGCACCAACACGCCAGAGGACGCACTGAATCATTTGTCGACCCGACGAAGCTCTGAGATAGAAACTAATCGAAAGCAACGGAATCATTATCTTAACAGATTCTGGCGTTTTTAAGATGTCTTTTCTGAAAATTACTGTAGCTCAAGATGAATAAGACGGATTATGGAAACTCAAAGATCACTTAATCATGATGTTCAGGACTCCATTATGGCTCTGGTTTTGATGTGTGTGACATCGCACGAAAACAAAATTACAGCACTTTGGGGGAAGCGTCTACCGTGAGGCTCACGAAAGTTACATGCATAACTTCCATGCGACTGTTTGCTGTGCAGTATCTAAACTGGCAGAATCATAAATTATTATGTCGAATCGATATCATAAAAAGCTGCAGAACTTTGCGCTGTTCAAACTCTGTGACCCTGAAGATGATACGTGCTTTCAAAAGAGAAGAGTTAAATTCTCGGTTTAACGTCGTTCATTTTAGATTATGGCGCGAATGTTCTCCTATCACATGCTGTCTTAATATCGCTACAACATCTGAACATGTACTCGTATCTCTTTTTTTTTAGGTTCCGTACCTGAATCGGTAAAAAAATTGACGCGTTATAGGATAACTTTGTTGTCCGTCTGTCTGACTCTGAAGACCTCTTGTTTAGAGATCGCTACCACAGTCGGTAAAAACGGAACCCTTATACGATCACATTTTTTCCCGTCTGTCTGTCTGTCTTATGATCTCCTTTTTCTCAGGAACGGGTAGAGATATCAAGTTAAAATTAATGCCTCATACTAAGGTCTACGGTCCCTCGGCGATATGAAAAACGTAAGCGTGTAAGTTAATGCAATCAAAAGATACGGTCATTTATGTCACATATTTCGACAGTCGCAAAGTCACTCGTCGATACCTACAGTGTCCTTCCTGCGTACCTAGAATCATTAAATTTGACAAGAAGCTGTGTTTCAAGGTAAGAGTAAAGGAAAAAATCTGAAAATTATTTATCTGTAATGATATGAAATAAAAACTTTTTTTGTCATTTGTTATCCGTTTTTCTACCCGTTCGCCTGTTGAGATCCCTTGTTACTCAGAAGAATCAAGTTGAAATTTATGTCAAATGCTAAGGTGTACGGTCTCTTGACGGGGTAATAATTTAAGCTTCTGAGTCAATGCAGTCAAAAGATACGGCCATATATGTCACATATTTCGATACTCGCAAACTCATTCATCAAAACCTACAAATGAGTTTCCTCTATACATATCGGACCTGTTTGGACTAGTGGTAAAGAGCGTGCCTGGAAACAGAGATGGGGCAGCAGCGAATAACGGTCGCAAAACGAATTTTTTAGTCTTCGTATAGCGTAGCCTTCACCTCTCAACGAAGTGAGGAGTCTTCATAAACAACACGTGGTTCTGTAGGTCCCTTTCACCGGTTGGAAAACGGCTGCACGTTAGGGACAAGCAAGTCGCCGAAGTGGCGTCCAATGGAAAAACTTGCACCAGGTTTAGTCACAAGAAATTATTATTATGATTAACATTGAAGCTCAAAGAAACTGGTATAGGCATGCGCACTCAAATACAGACAGATGAAAACAGGCAGAATACGGCGCTGCAGACGACAAAAAATGTTTGGCGTATTTGTTAGATCGGTTACTGCTGCTGCAACGGCAGGTTATCAAGAATTAAGAAAGTTAGAACGTGATGTTATAGTCGGCGCACGAGCGATGGGACACAGCATCTCCGAGGTAGCGATGAAGTGGGGATTATTCCGTACGACCATTTCACGAGTGTACCGTGAATATCAGAAATCCGATGAAGCATCAAATCTTCAAAATCGTTGTTGCTGGAAAAAGATCCTAAAAGAACGGGACCAACGACGACTGAAAGGAATCGTTCAACGTGACGGAAGTGCAATCCTTCCGCAAATTGCTGCAGGTTTCAGTGCTGGACCATCAACAAGTGTCAGCGTGGGAACCATTCAACGAAACATCATCGATATGGTCTTTCGGAGTCGAAGGCCCACTCGTGTACCCACGATGACTGGACGACACAAAGCTTTACGCCTCGCCTGGGCACATCAAAACCGACAATGGACTTTTAATTACTGGAAACTTGTTGCCTGGTCGGACGAGTCTCGTTTAAAATTGTACCGAGCTGATGGATGTGTGCAGGTATGAAGACAACCTCATGAATCCATGGATCCTGCATGTCAGCAAGGGACTGTCCAAACTAGTGGAGGCCGGCCGGTGTGGCCGAGCGGTTCTAGGCGCTTCAGCCTGGAACCGCGCGACCGCTACGGCCGCAGGTTCGAATCCTGCCTCGGGCATGGATGTGTGTGATGTCCTTAGGTTAGTTAGGTTTAAGTAGTTCTAAGCTCTAGGGGACCGATGACCTGAGATGTTAAGTCCCATTGTGCTCAGAGCCAAGCTAGTGGAGGCTCTATAATGGTATGGGGAGTGTGCAGTTTGAGTGATATTGGAACCCTGATATGCCTAGATACGACCTTGTCAGGTGACTCTTACGTAAGGACCCTGTCTGATGATGTGCATCCATTCATGGCCATTGCGCATTCCGACGGCAATCACAGCAGGACAATGTGACACCACACATGTCTAGAATTACTACAGAGCGCGTCCAGGAACAATTTTCTGAGTTTAAACGCTTCCTCTGACAATCAGACTTCCCGGTCAGGAACATTACTGAGCATATCTGGGATGCCTTGCAGCGTACGTTCAGAAAAGATCTCCACCCCTCGGGTACTCTTACGAATTTATAAACAACTCTGCAGGATCCATGGTGTCAATCCCAAAAAAAATGGTTCAAATGGCTCTGAGCACTATGGGACTCAACTGCTGAGGTCATTAGTCCCCTAGAACTTAGAACTAGTTAAACCTAACTAACCTAAGGACATCACAAACATCCATGCCCGAGGCAGGATTCGAACCTGCGACCGTAGCGGTCTTGCGGTTCCAGACTGCAGCGCCTTTAACCGCACGGCCACTTCGGCCGGCGTCAATCCCATCCAGCACTACTTCAGACTTTAGTCGAGTCCATGACACGTCGTGTTGGGGCACTTCCGCGTGCTCGAGGGGGTCCTTCAGTGAACATACACTACTAGGCTTGTACAGAACCCTCAGAGCTAGAGTTCTACTCGCACTTGAGCAAGTGTTTTTTCCCTGTGGATACTTTAAGTTAATGTCTACAAACGTCGCTCTGGAACTTCTGAATAAATAAAGAAAATTAGATGACAGGACGTCGTTGTTCATCCGTCTGTGGTCATTTGCATTCAAACACTAATCACGAGTAATGGTAACTCTCTGCGCACGTTTTCGTTTTGCATAAAGGAGGAAAACACTTGCCGCGCGCAGCGGCCTCGCGGTTTGAGGCGCCATGTCACGAATTGCTCAGCCCCTCTCGCCAGAGGTTCGAATCCTCCCTCGTATGTGGGTTTCTGTGTTTTTCTGAGCATAAGATAGTATAAGTAGTGTGTAAGTCTAGGGACCGATGACCTCAGCAGTTCGGTTCCTTAGGAATTCACACACATTTTAGCATTATTTTGAAAAACTCTCCATTTGAGACGAATACATAAAAGAATTTTTGTTTCCTAGGATACCTGATATATACTTTTTTGTAATTATGTTATAAACCACTTTGTATGTCTAAATTCTGATGAAGGCATTATTAGAAGTTTTGAAACCTGGTCAATAAGACTAAAAAAAGTGTGACCGAGAGCTCATTTGTTTCATTTTCTACCTAGTATTTGTTGCTTTTCTGCATAACCTGCCTCTTCAAATGTACTACTCATTTCTGACGTTGCCTCTGCGCACTGCAGTATTTAAAAACTTCAACCATATACAGAATCCAATGAAAAATCAGCAGATTTTTATGGCTTTATGTGTCGCTGCTGTTACGAACTTCAGAATAAATCCTTCCCTCTGGGATCAAATTTTTTTTTCTGAGTTCTGTGACTGGATGCTGATGATAGTTAAGTCTCCTTTCATATTCTTGTGCTGCCGTTATTGTTTTTGTGTCGCCGCAGGAAGGTAATATTCCTTTTCACGACAGCCAGCGCGCCTGCTCTCTCCTTAATGTGCTGACACGTGGCGGTGGGAAGAATTAAATTTTACGGATTAGGGCTGCAGGTGTAAAGGGCCTAGACAGCTGTCCTTTTCCACTCCACCTGCTGGTCCCCAGATTGTGTTTACGGTCGTCTGAATTACCTCGCCCGCTTACGTGTCCCTCATACATTAGTCAGGGGCTCACAGCGGTGCGCGAGCCTCCTTCCCACAGCCGCTTATCGGATGTGGGCTTACCGTTAGGCGGTAACCATCTCTGTCCCTGCTGGGGTCCTCACAAAGGCTTCCAGCATATGAGCAGGATCCTTGGACTTTTATCGTCATCAGTCTACTGATTGCTTTGAAGCGCCCGCCGCGAACTCCTCTCTTGTGACAATCTCTTCACTTCAGAATATCACTTGCATCCTACGTCCTCAGTTGTTTGGTGGATATATTCCAATCTCTGTCTTTCCCTACAGTTTTTACGCTTCCAGCTCCCTTCGGGTTATGGAAGTTATTCCCCAGTGTCTTGACACATGTCCTATCACCCTTTTCCATCTTGTTTTCAGAGTTTCCATGTATTATTTTCTTCTTTGATTCTGTGGAGAACTCCATTTCTTACCTTATCAGTCCACCTAATTTTCAGCCTCCCTCTGAACTGCCATATTTCACTCACTTAGATTCTCTTCTTTTCTGGTTTACCAACAGTTCATGATTCACAGTCATAAAATGTCTCAAATATACATACTTAGATATTTCTTTTTCAAATTAAGGTCATTAATTGATACTGGTTGACTTTTTTTGGCCACGAATTCACTCTTCGCCTTTGCTAGTCTACTTTTCGTCTCCTCTTTGCTTCGTCCGTCATCTGTTGTTTTGCTTCCAACGTAAAAAAGTTCTTATACTTTGTCTGTTTTGGGGTCTGAAACTTCGATGCTGACATTATCGCTGTTCCCATTTCTGCTACTTCTCATTACTTTCGTCTTTCCTGAGTTTCTCTCAAATCATACAGTGTGCCCATTAGAATGTTGATTTCATTCAGTATGTTTTGCAGTTCCTCCTCTTTCATTGAGGCAGTAACATCATCAGCGAGTCTTATCACTGATATCCTTTCAACCTGAATTGTACTTCCACTCTCGAATCTCTCTATCATCTCCGTAATTACTTCTTGGGTGGATACGTTGATCATTAAGGGGGAAAGACAAACAGTCTGTCTTACATCATTTCTAATCCCAGCACATCGGTCTTGGTCTTCCAACCTAACTTTTTTCTCTTGGTTATAGTACATAATGTGTATTACCTCTCTTTCCCGATAGATCACCTCTCATTTCCTGAAAGTTTCGATCTTGTGCCAATTTACGTTGTTAAATACTTTTTCTAACACAATAAATCATACGAATGTGTCTTCTTTTATAATAAGTCCTACTCCCATTATCAAATGCAACATCAGAAACTACTTCACTGGTGTCGTTACCTTTCCTAAATCCAAACTGAGTGTCATATAATCGATCCTCTATTTCCCTTTCCGTTGTTCTTACGTTATTTTTGTCAGAAACTTGTATGTATAACGCTTTAAGCTGACTGTATGGAAGTTCTCGCAGTAATCTCCTCCTGCCATTTTCTAGACTGTCTGAAAGATATTCTTCCAAACGTCTAATGGAACATCTCTAGTCTCACAGAATTTACAAACCAACTTGTTGAGCCATTTGGTAGCCACTTTTACAAATGATTTTAGAAATTACACCTTTTTTGATAGCAAGTTCTCCAAAACTCTTTCAAAGTATGAGTCTAGTACTTGATCCCCCTATGTCTTCCTTATAAACTACCATTTCTTCTTTTACGACGCCGTCAGACATGTCCTCGCGTAGACCTTCAATGTATTCATTCCATTAATTTGCTCTCTAATCTACGTTTAATATTGGAATTACAATTGCAGTCTTGATGTTGACGCCTTTGTTTTTAATTTAATCGAAGGTCATCTTGACTTATCTATATTCTGAATCAGTCTTTCCGACGAGCACTTATTTATTAATTTCTTCACGTGTTACTTGAGCTATTTCAAATGGCTCTGAGCACTATGGGACTTAACATCTGAGGGCATCAATCCCCTAGGACTTTGAACTACTTAAACCTAACTAACCTAAGGACATCACACACATCCATGCCCGAGGCAGGATTCGAATCTGCGACCGCAGCAATCGCACGGTTCCGGACGGAAGCGCCTAGAACCGCTCGGCCACCGCGGCCGGCTGAGCTATTTCACCTCGGATTTCAATTTATTTCATTTATGAGTGAATTATACTGCGGTATTCCTTTTACTGAACTTTTTTTGTGCTTACTTCTTTTGTCGGTCAGTTGAATTGTTTCTTCTGTTGCCCAAGATTTCTTCGCCGTTGTCTTCCTTGTAACAGTGTTTTTAGCACTTTTCATCAGACTATGCATCGTTAATGCATTGGTTTCCATGGCCTTTTGCATCTTCATGCCGCTGGTTATTGCTATTTCTTCAGTTATTTAGGGGCAGTTTCCGATCCCAATAGCAGGAGGTTGCTGTGTAACTTCTTCCGCTTTTTCGCACTCTTTGACAAGTTTGTTGACAGAACGAGGGTGTCTCGTGACACTGGAAATCTTTGGCCACCACTGCTTACGATTTTTATTCAAAAGTTAAGAAACGGAAGGGACCGAATCCCGGAGTAATGACATTTTCGTTAATAGTCAAACAAGCTATCCATAGGCCACAGATACTCTCTTACATATGCACATACATAGATTGCGGTAGTATCGCGTACACGAAGTACAAGAGAGCAAGGCATTGGCAGAGCTATGATTTGTTCTCGGGTGATTCATGCAAAAACGTTTCCGATGTGATTACGGTCGCAAGACGGGGATTAACAGAATTCTAAAGCGGAATAACAGCTGGAGCTAGACTTATGGGACATTCCATTTCGGAAATCATTAGGGAATTCAGCATTCCGAGATCCACAGTGTCAAGAGAGCGCCGAGAATACCAAATTTCAAGCATTACCTCGTACCACGGGAAACGCAACGGCCTTCGCTTAGCGACCAGGAGCAGCGGCCTGTGCGTAGGTTTGTCGGTAGTAATCCCTGCGTGAAATAATAGCATAAATCAATGTGAGACGTACGACGAACGTTTCCGTTAGGACAGAGCCGCGAAATTGGGCATTAATGGGCTTTGGCGGCAGACGACCGACGAGAGTGCCTTTGCTGACAGCACGACATCGCCTGCAGCGCCTCTCGTGGGCTCGTGACCGACCATATTGGTTGGATCAGCTGGAAAACAGTGACCTGGTCAGATTAGTTCCGATTTCAGTTAGTAAATGCTGATGGTGGGTGTCGAGTGCGGTGCATACCTCAAGAAGCCATGGACTCAGGTTGTCAACAAGGCACTGTGGAAGCTGGCGTTGGCTCCGTAATGGAGTGGGATATGTTTACATGGAAGTCCTCGGTTCCAACGAAACCGACTATTGACTGGAAATGGCATTGTTAGGCTACTTGGAGACCATTTGCAGTTATTAATAGACTCCGTGATCCTAACCAACGATGGAATTTTTATGAATGACAATGTGCTTTGTCACTGTGCCACATTTGTTCGCGAGATACATTATGGACAGTTCGAGCGATTGATCTGGCCATCCAGTTTGCCTGACTTGAATCTCATCTAGCATTTATGGCACATAATTGAGAGATCACTTCGTGTACAAAATTCTGCTCTGGTAAGAGCACTTTCGAAGTTATGGACTGCTTTAGAGGCAGCAGTATTTCTGCAGGAGACTTGAAATGACTTGACAGGCAAAAGGACGTCCGAAATCGTATCAGGAGATTTCCCATGACTTTTGTCACCTCATTGCATATCCGTTCCATAAAGAGAATCGAGCACTTCACAGTAACAGTAGTCAACTTCACGAAATTCCCCTCCTGCGTGGACATTTACAGGAGCCCATCTACCGAATGCAACACAGCCTTCGTAGTATGTATATTTTCCGTTCATACTTTCTCGCACATCCTCTCCTTAATAAAGGAACTCTAATAAGAAGGAAATGTTGAAGGATAAAAGAGGAGGAAGAGATTAGTGTTTAACGTCCCGTCGACAACGAGGTCATTAGAGACGGAGCGCAAGCTCGGGTTAGGGAAGGACGGGGAAGGAAATCGGCCGTGCCCTCTGAAAGAAACCATCCCGGCATTTGCCTGAAAGGATGTAGGGAAATCACGGAAAACCTAAATCAGGATGGCCGGAGACGGGATTGAACCGTCGTCCTCCCGAATGCGAGTCCAGTGTGCTAACCACTGCGCCGAAGGATAAAAGAATTATGTTTGAAACTGAAAAGAATATTTTGGGATGTGGAGAAACGTGATGGAAATAAGGTCACGCTTTTGTCAAAACTGCCATATACCACAATTAAACTCCGATAAATTAATAAAACCAGACTATCTTAATGAATTCCGAAATAAAAATGAGACAACAATTAAGGTTAACATCAGTGATTGCCATACCTAACTACTAAATTTACACAGGAACTTTTCATTTTGGAGGATTGTTTGAAGGTGCAGTTGGGAATCCTATTGATAACATGTTGAGCAACGGCCAGCAGAACAGGGTATAGCGAGTCAGTGTCTGATAATTAGGGGGCTGCAGTCCTCTTCAAAGAACAGGCGGCACCACTACAACAAGGGAAGGACAAGCTAATCCGGGACCATTATAGTGCTTGCGAACCAAGTTCCGCTAGGGAGCCTCTCTCTTTTGGCGTCCTAAATAACAGAAAACTATATTTTTTTCAACATGGGGTATGTGCTGGTGCCAGGGAGACGCATCACAAGCTAACATTGGCGGAGAGTGCAGTATTAAAAAATCCTGCGGTTTGCAAGAAGCCCGTATTCTGGAAACAACTACGCCCTAGATGTTGCAAAGATAAGGTCCCGGAAGTGGAGTGAGAAGAGAGACTCTCCGGCTCTTCTGTGCTTAGGAGCACGGCGCCTGCAACCATTATTCTGACACAAAGTCAACTGAATTGTTCTTGCCTCTGCTAAGAAATAAGAAATAGTAAGAGCAACTGCCCTTGGATGACATAAATGAATTCTGAATTGAGAGAACTATATCGCTTGTGTGTACATGGAGAATGCCCGACTGACTGAGACATGAAATAGGATAAGTAGTGGAAGTCAGAAGTTGCCTGTTTCTGAGCACCAGCACCATTGCAATTGGTTAGTTACGCTGAAGAGCCAAAGAAACTGATACACCTGTCTAATATCATGTAGGGCCTCTGCGAGCACACAGAACTGCCGCAACACGACATGACATGGACTCGACTAATGTCTGAAGTAATGCTGGAGGGAAATGACACAATGAACTCTTCAGGCTGTCCATAAATCCGTAAGAGTACGAGGGGATGGAGATCTCTTCTGAACAGCACGTTACAAGACATCCCAGATATGCTCAATAATGCCCATGTGTGGGGAGTTTAGTGGCCAGAGGAAGGGTTAAAACTCAGAAGAGTGTTCCTGGAGCCACTCTATAGGAATTTTGGACATGTGGGGTGGTGCATTGTCCTGCTATAATTTCCCCTATGGACATGAATGGATGCAGGTGATTAGACAGGATGCTTACGTGCGTGTCACCTGACAAAGTCATATCTAGACGTATCAGGCACATCCCACACCATTACAGAGCCATCACCAGTTTGAACAGTTCCCTGCTGACATGCAAGGTCCATGGATTCATGAGGTTGTCTCCATGCCCGCACACGTCCATCCGGTCGACACAATTTGAAACGAGACTCGTCCGACCACGCAACGTGTTTCCAGTCATCAGCAGTCCACTGTCGGTGTTAACGGCCCCAGGCGAGGCGTGAAGCTCAGTGTCGCGCAGTCATGAAGGGTACGAGTGGGCCTTCGGCTCCGAAAGCCCATATCGATGATGTTTCTTTGAATGGTTCGCACTTTGACACTTGTTGATGATCCAGCATCAAAATCTAAAGCAATTTGCAGAAGGATTGCACTTCTCTCACTTTGAACGATTCTCTTCAGTCAGCGTTGGTCGCTGTTTTGCAGGGTCTTTTTCCGGCCTCAGCGATGTCGGAGTTTTGATGTTTTACTCGATTCCTGATATTGACAGTACACTCGTGAAATGGTCGTACGGGAAAATCCACACTTCATCGCTACCTCGGGGATTCTGTGTCCCATCGCTCGTGCGCAGTCTATAACACCACGTTCAAACTCACACCTTGATAACCTGCCACTGTAGTAGCAGTAACCGATCTGTTAACTGCGCCAAATACTTGCTGTCTTATATAGACGTTGCCGACCGCAGCGCAGTATTCTGCCTGTTTCCATATATCTGTATGTGAATACGCATGCCTATACCAGTTTCTTTGGCACTTCGGTGTATATTAAAATTGAGTATGGAAGGGAGAGTGTTGCATTGCTAGAACGGTTCTCAATCTGATCTAAATCACGCACAAGGCTTAAAAAGATACAGTAAAAATTATCTTGCTGGGAGTGCTCTGTTGAAGTTACTTCCCTCCGAATCTCACCAGGTGATGTTTCAGTCCAACGAGAGATTAGCAGATTCCAGGCTCTGAGAGAGAGGTCTGCAGCACAGGCCAGATATTTAACATTTTCAACCACCCCAGCCGCCATTCATGGACACCAGTAACATTAAGTATGGCGAGCAACTGCTCATTGGAAGTCCAAATTATAGGGTGTACATGAAGATTGACGTTAGGGCTTTCACATTTTAATGCAAGTGCTTTTATTAGCATTCCCGTTGTCAACATGAGCTCAGTCAAGATAGTGGGTGCGGGCATAATTTTTTATGCATTTAATTTTTTACGCAGTCCTTTGTTTTCTCTCTGATTAACAATTGGCAATCACTGAGGGACTTCTACTACTTTAGCTGTTTCCTCAGTCGTTGTTTGATTTTAATGTATTTACCTCAGATTCATTAGCAGATTTTTACCATGGTGCTGATATTTTAATTCTTTTGCAACTTGTACTAATGCTTCAAGATCGTCACAGTCTCCTGTCTTTGTGCACTTGTGTAACCTGAAAGCTAAAGGAAACTGTAATACGAGGGCAGTTCAATAAGTAATGCAACACATTTTTTTTCTGAAACAGGGGTTGTTTTATTCAGCATTGAAATACACCAGGTTATTCTCCAATCTTTTAGCTACACAACACTATTTTTCAACGTAATCTCCATACAATGCTACGGCCTTACACCATCTTGAAATGAGGGCCTGTATGCCTGCACGGTACCATTCCACTGGTCGATGTCGGAGCCAACGTCGTACTGCATCAATAATTTCTTCATCATCCACGTAGTGCCTCCCACGGATTGCGTCCTTCATTGGGCCAAACATATGGAAATCCGACGGTGCGAGATCGGGGCTGTAGGGTGCATGAGGAAGAACAGTCCACTGAAGTTTCGTGAGCTCCTCTCGGGTGCGAAGACTTGTGTGAGGTCTTGCATTGTCATGAAGAAGGAGAAGTTCGTTCAGATTTTTGTGCCTATGAACACGCTGAAGTCGTTTCTTCAATTTCTGAAGAGTAGCACAATACACTTCAGAGTTGATCGTTTGACCATGGGGAAGGACATCGAACAGAATATCCCCTTCAGCGTCCCAGAAGACTGTAACCATGACTTTACCGGCTGAGGGTACGGCTTTAAACTTTTTCTTGGTAGGGGAGTGGGTGTGGCGCCACTCCATTGATTGCCGTTTTGTTTCAGGATCGAAATGATGAACCCATGTTTCATCGCCTGTAACAATCTTTGACAAGAAATTGTCACCCTCAGCCACATGACGAGCAAGCAATTCCGCACAGATGGTTCTCCTTTGCTCTTTATGGTGTTCGGTTAGACAACGAGGGACCCAGAGGGAACAAACCTTTGAATATCCCAACTGGTGAACAATTGTGACAGCACTACCAACAGAGATGTCAAGTTGAGCACTGAGTTGTTTGATGGTGATCCGTCGATCATCTCGAACGAGTGTGTTCGCACGCTCCGCCATTGCAGGAGTCACAGCTGTGCACGCCCGGCCCGCACGCGGGAGATCAGACAGTCTTGCTTGACCTTGCGGCGATGATGACACACACTTTGCCCAACGACTCACCGTGCTTTTGTCCACTGCCAGATCACCGTAGACATTCTGCAAGCGCCTATGAATATCTGAGATGCCCTGGTTTTCCGCCAAAAGAAACTCGATCACTGCCCGTTGTTTGCAACGCACATCCGTTACAGACGCCCTTTTAACAGCTCCGTACAGCGCTGCCACCTGTCGGAAGTCAATGAAACTGTACGAGACGAAGCGGGAATGTTTGAAAATATTCCACAAGAAATTTCCGGTTTTTTCAACCAAAATTGGCCGAGAAAAAAAACGTGTTGCATTACTTATTGAACTGCCCTCGTAAATAGGGTTTTATCACCCCACGAAACATGGGTCTTGCAGTCGTTGGGATGGCTTGCGTGCCTCAGTGATACAGATAGCCGTACCGTAGGTACAACCACAACCGAGGGGTATCTGTTAAGAGACCAGACAAACGTGTGATTCCCGAAGAGGGGCAGCAGCCTTTTCAGTAGTTGCAGGGGCAGCAGTCTGGATGATTGACTGATCTGGCCTTGTAACACTACCCAAAACGGCCTTACTGTGCTGATACTGCGAACGGCTGAAAGCAAGAGGAAACTACAGCCTTAATCTTTCCAGAGGGCACGCAGTTCCACTGTACGGCTAAGTGACGATGGCGTCCTCTTGGGTAAGATGTTCCGGAGGTGAAATACTCACCCATTCGGATCTCCGGGCGAGGACCACTCAGGATGAGGTTGTCATCAGGAGTAAAAAACTGGCATTCTGCTGATCGGAGGATAGAATGTTTGATCCCTTAATCAGGCAGGTAGGTTGGAAAATTTTAAAAGGGACCTGGATAGGTTGAAGTCATATATAAAGGGAATTAATTAGTGAAGTAACCTGGCAAGAGGAACAGGACTTCTGGTCAGGTGAATACAGGATTATAAAAACAGGGTCAACAAAGATAATGCAGGAATGGGTTTAATATAATGAATACGAAAGTAGGAATGCAGGAAAGCAACTATGAATAGCACAGTGAACGCCTTATCATACTAAGACAGACACGAAGCCCACGCCTACCACAGTAGTACAGGTTTACATGCCACCTAGCTCCGCAGATGAAGAGATTGAAGAAATGTGTGATGAGATAAAAGAAATTATTTAGATAGTTAAAGGAGACGAAAATTTAATTGTCATGGGGAACTGAAATGCGATAGTAGGAAAAGGAAGACAAGGAAAAATAGTAGGTGAATATAGACTGGGGGAAAGAGGAAGCCACCTGGTAGAATTTTGCACAGACTATAATTTAATCATCACTAACACTTTTTTTTTAAATGATAAAGGAAGAAGAGACCTGGAGACACTGGAAGGTTTCAAACATTATATAATGGTTACACATTTCCAGGGCCAGATGTGGACGCTGACCACAATTTACTGGTTATGAACCGTAGATTAAAAATGAACGAATTGAAAGAAGGTAGGAAATTAAGGAGATAGGAGCGGGATAAGTTGAAATGACCAGAGGTTGTTGAGAGTTTCAGAGGGAGCATTAGGTAACGGTTGACTAGAACAGGGGAGAGCAATACAGTAAAAGACGAATGGATAGCTCTAAGAGATGAAATACTGAAAGCAGCAGAGGATCAAACAGGTAAAAAGGCCTATTAGGAATCCTTGGATAACCAAAGAGATATTGAATGTAACTGGTGAAAGGAGAAACTTAAAAATGCAGCTAATGAAGCAGGCGGGAGAATAGAAACATTTAAAAAAATGTGATCGACAGGAAGTGTAAAATTGCTGCACAGGAATGGCTAGAGGACAAATGTGTGGGTTTAAAGGCGTGTTTCACTAGGGGAAAGATAGATACCGACTACACGAAAATTACAGAGGCCGTTGGGGAAAAGAAAAGCAGCTGTATGAATGTCAAGAGCCAAATGGTAAACTAGCGTTCATACAAGGGAGATGAACTTCAGAGCAATATCATAGAAAGGGAAGTGGACTTAGATGAGATGGGAGATATGATACTGCTAGAAGACATAGCCCTGAAAGATCTAAAACGAAACAAGGCCCCGGGAGTAGATGATATTCCGTCAGAACTACTGGTAGCCTTGGGAAAGCTAGCCGTGATAGAACTCTTCCATCTGGTGTACAAGATGTATGAGGCAGGTGAAATACCCTCAGACTTTGAGATGAATGTAGTAAATCAAATTAGAAAGAAAACAGTTGCTGACAGGTGTGAAAATTACCGAACTACCAGTTTAATAAGTCATGGTTGCAAAATACTAACACGCATTCCTAACAGACGAATAGAAAAACTGGTAGACATCGACCTCGGGGAAGATCAGTTTCGATTACGGAGAAATGTAGGAACACGCGAGGCAGTACTGACCCTATGACTTATCTTAGAAGACAGGTTAAGGAATGGCAAACACAAATTTTATAGCCTTTGATGACTAGGAGTCGAGGGGTATGATAGGGAGGCAGTGATTGAAAAGGGAGTGAGACAGGGTTGTAGCATGTCCCCGATGTTATTCAATATGTACATTGAACAAACAGTAAAGGAAACCAAAGAAAAATTTGGAGTAGCAATTAGAGTTCAGGGAGAATATAAAAAAGCTTGTAGGTTTGCAATGACATTGTAAGTCTGTCAGAGACAGCAAAGGACTTAAAACGGCTCTTGGACGGAAAGGACAGTGTTTTGAAAGGAATATATAAGACGAACATCAACAAAAGCAAAACAAGGATAATGGAATGTAGTCGAATTAAGTCAGCTGGTGCTAAGGGGATCAGATTAGGAAACGAGTCACTTAAAATAGTAGATGAGGCATGCTATTTGGGCAGCAAAATAACTGATGATGGTCGAAGTAGAGAGGATATAAAATGTAGACTGGCAATGGAAAGAAAAACATTTCTCAAGAAGCTGAATTTCTCAACATCAAATATAGACATAAGTGTTAGGAAGTCCTTTCTGAAGCATTTTTCTGGAGTGCAGTCTTGTATGGATGTGAAAAATGGACGATAAGCAGTTTATGAAAAAGAGAATAGAAGCTTTTGAAATGTGGTGCTGCAGAAAAATGCTGGAGATTAGATGGGCCGATTACGTAACTAGCGAGGAAGTACTGATTGGAATTAGGTAGCCAAGATTTTTGTGGCGCCACCTGACTAAAAGAAGGGTCGGTTAATAGGACATATTGTGGATCATCAAGGGATCACCAATTCAGTATTGGATGGAAGCATGGGAGGGCAAAAAACCATAGAGGGAGACCAAAAGATGAATACAGTAAGCAGACTCAGAAGGATGTAGGTTGCAGTTGCTATTCGGAGATGAAGAGTCTCGCACAGGATACAGTAGCATGGAGAGCTACACCAAACAAGTTTTCGGACTGAAGACCACAACAGTAGGGTTTTTAGTATCCACTGATTCATTTTTATCATCATGTAGGTTACTGCACCCATGTTTTACATATGCTAGAGCCACCCATGTTTATTAAATCCAGTTCATTAAGTTACACCTGTCGCAACGCGTGTGGTTAAATTCACGTGTTAACATGGGACGCCATCTGTGTATTATTAAGGTCACGCAGTGGAAATATTTTTGACATCAGCTGGGTACGATGATAAATCAAATGTAACATGGTAATCCTCTAAGAATACTATTGACAGACCATTGAAACATAGCCGGCCGAAGTGGCCGTGCGGTTAAAGGCGCTGCAGTCTGGAACCACAAGACCGCTACGGTCGCAGGTTCGAATCCTGCCTCGGGCATGGATGTTTGTGATGTCCTTAGGTTAGTTAGGTTTAACTAGTTCTAAGTTCTAGGGGACTAATGACCTCAGCAGTTGAGTCCCATAGTGCTCAGAGCCATTTGAACCATTGAAACATATAAGGCAAAGCATGCAGGGAAATTCACGTGTTAACATCGGACGCCATCTGTTTATTATTAAGGTCACGCAGTGGAAATATTTTTGACATCAGCTGGGTACGATGATAAATCAGATGTAACTTGGTAATCCTCTAAGAATACTATTGACAGACCATTGAAACATATAAGGCAAAGCATGCCAGGACAAAGGACGTTCCCCCAGAATTACTAAGGTCCTTGTGAGTACCAAACATGAATAAACTGTTCCAGCTGATGTGCTTGATATATCTGACATACATGAAATAACGTCAGACATGTCATAATGCTACAACGAAAGAAGGCAGGTTTTGATAGGTGTGAGTATTACCAAACCACCAGCTTCATAAATCCTGACTTTCAAATATTAACATTAATTATCTACGGAGCAATGGAATTACTGGTAGAAGCCAACAAGGAGGAAAATCAGTTTGCAACCTGGACGAATGTGGGAATGCACGAAGCAGCACTGACCCTACGACTGATTATAAAAAACAGACTGAAGAAAAGCAAACCGATATCTACAGCATTACGATGGAGACTGGAGTACACTCTTTGAAAATTTGAACTTATCAGGGATGAAATACAGGGTGCGAAACGCTATGTAAAATTTGACCAGAAAGAAAACTGTGGTCAAAGGACTTGATAGGGAAGCAGTAGCTTAGAATCGATAAAGACAGTGCTGTAGCCTATCCTCCACATTAATCAATCTGTGGACGGAGAAAACTGTAAAGGGGAAATTTGAAAAGGGAATTAAAGTTCTGGGAGAAGAAATAAAAACTTTGAGGTTTACCGATAACATTGCAATTCTGTCACAGATGAGAAGGACTTTAAGGACTTAGAAGATCAGTTGAACGAAATGGATACTGTCTTGAAAGAAGGGTATAAGATGAAGTTTGACGAAAGTTAAACAAGTGTAATGGAAAGCAGCCAAAATCAGTTAGGCAATATTGAGGGAATTAGGAAATGATACAAAAAGTAGTAAATGAGTTTTCTGTCTGATCAGCAAAATTACTGACGGCAGCCGAAATAAAGAGGATATAAAATGCAAATTATCAATAGCAAGGTAAACAGAGATTTCCGTAGGTGACTGCCTACAGCTGTTAAAATAGTTTGAAAAAAAAAAACATGTTTGTGCCACCATCTGTAAGTTTTTGTTTTTGTTCTCTACAGGTTTCCAATGTTACAGTTGTCTTCTAGGAGAAAAACAGTGTACATCAATTGATCAAACATTCATTTCCGCCATATATGAGATATACGAATGTAGAAAATATATATAGTTATATATTTGATTCTCTAATCACTTGCAATATTTACAAGCTGCCTCACACACATTTACGTAAGTGTAGGGCTGTAGCCCGCATCTCGTGGTCGTGCGGTAGCGTTCTCGCTTCCCACGCCCGGGTTCCCGGGTTCGACTCCCGGCGGGGTCAGGGATTTTCTCTGCCTCGTGATGGCTGGGTGTTGTGTGCTGTCCTTAGGTTAGTTAGGTTTAAGTAGTTCTAAGTTCTAGGGGACTGATGACCATAGATGTTAAGTCCCATAGTGCTCAGAGCCATTTGATCCATTTTTGTAGGGCTGTACCCTATTTCCAAACTCGTATAATCTGTTTCCATCTATATCACTCATACATGTATGCATTCCAACAAGCCCTTCTGTTCTCCACAACTTGCAGAAGATATTATCTTCTCCTTTCTACTCCCCTATAGAACATTCATTTATAATTAACATTATGTATCCAATGAATTTTTGTAACAATCATATGAGAATCTGTGAACGAAAGGGATACGATATCAAAGTCGTCTCTCCGGTATTTACAAACACCTTACGATTGCTGTACGATGGAGTGGAGGATAGAACCTTTCAAGTAAATAAGAACATTCAAAACCTTTCGAGTAAACAAGAACGTTCATTTAAGTAAATCTCGATAAGAATTTCAGCCTAGAACCAGGGGATGTAACAGGTGACAACGCTGTACTCTTCGACATACATAAGCGATCATCTTCAAGGAATATAATGAATATTGAATGCTATAGAATTAATACTTGGCGATAAATATGGATAGTAGTTGATAAATAGGTAGGTTTCTATCAAGTGGATTTCAGTGTCTATGTCAGAACAAGAGGAGGGCCTCTCGGAATGTCCGGAGCTGCAAGCGTCAGCCTGCTTCTATGGATGTTTGACATCAGACTGCTCATTTTGTATTCGAATGCGGCGGCTATATTTCCTGTCCATTACGGTCCCTGCCATGTGTCGTCCAAGTAAATGACAGCGGCAGAGTAACGATCCACCGTTAGGAGAACAATGGCGTGCAGGCTGCGCCGTACTCTGCGCCAGTCACAGGTCTAACCAAACCAGAATACACTGCGACCAGCAGTTCCGTGGGCACGTAATGGAGCACTCGTATTGAAACGTCTAGTGCTTGATAACGATTGTGCTAATATCTATTACTGGGAGCCATAAGCTTAGTATTCGTGTAGCAAAATTTTCCTATGCGATCCAAAGGTCTCAGTAGCACCTCAGATTTTCTTCTTCTTTGCTTCATATTATTTTCTGCTCTCCGTCGCGCTGACATGACGTTAATAATAAAAGCTTTGGTCGTTGATCTCGGATTTGATGAGCACCGAAATCGGTATTGGTTTTTAATGTGTGTCCCTTCATTAGAGAGGATGATCTTACTAAGTGATATAAAAGTGAATCAATATAGCACTTTATATCACATCACTTTGGCTGTATGCGCACATGCAGCCAAAGTGATGTTAAGAATAATTAATAAAAGACTTGAAAAAGTAATAGAGGAGAATATCGGCGAGGCGCAGTTTGGCTTTAGACGGAATACGGGCACCAGAGATGCAATAGAGCTCCTACGAATCTTGGGAGAAAGGTTTATTGAAAAAGGAAGAGACCTATATATGTGCTTCATCGATTTAGAAAAGGCATTTGACAATGTAGTTTGGGACAAGTTGGCGATTATTATGAGGGAAAAGAGAGTGGACTGGAAAACCAGAAGACTTATAAACTCATTATACCTCAATCAAAAAGTTTCAGTTAAAGTGAGAGGAGAAAGTACAAACTGGATCAGACTAGGGAAAGGAGCAATACAAGGATGCTGTTTATCACCTACTCTTTTCAACCTGTATTTGGAAAATATGATTGACCAATGCTCATTAGATGACAAAGGAGTAGAAATTGGAGGAAGAAGAGTAGGGTGCTTGAGATTTGCTGATGACATGGTCCTTCTAGCCACAGGGGAAAAAGAATTACAGGATTTGGTGGACACCATTGCAACTAACGGAAAAAAAAATGGAATGAAAATTAACACAAATAAAACAAAAGTATTGGCAGTAGAAGGAAATAAGGAAATAAAAATTGTGCTGAATGGAGAAACACTAGAACAGGTGCAAAATTTTAAGTATCTTGGAAGCAGGATAGACACCGACTGGAAGTGTACCACAGAAATTAAAACAAGGATAGCAATGACAAAAGAGGCGTTTTATAAGAAAAGGAGAATCTTCTGCAGCGGTCTGAACAGAGAACTCAGAAAGAGACTCATAAAATGTCTTGTATGTAGTGTTCTTATATATGGCGCTGAAACATGGACTATGAGGAAAAAAGACAGATCTGGATATGGCGGAAGATGGAAAGAATAAGTTGGATGGACAGAGTAAAAAATGAAGAGGTACTGAGAAGAGTGGGAGAGAAAAGACAGTTACTAGATGTAATAAAGAGAAGAGAAAGAAATTGGATTGGGCATATATTAGGAAAGAATGACGGACTGATATAAACAGTTTTAGAAGGTTATGTAGAAGGGAAAACGAAGCGAGGAAGGAAGAGATTCCAGATACTGGATGACATGATGGACGGTACAACATACAGCAGCCTTAAGAAGGAAGCAATGGATCGCAGAAAAGGACCTGCTAATATAGCAGATAACTGATGATGATGATGATAGCACTTCATAATTTGAAACCTGCTGTTGCTAAGCAGGGATGTAACAATTTTGCCATTGCGCCGATTCGAACGGTGCTGACATCGTTAAAGATTTCAGTGGTGAGTGTTGACTGATTGTGTTATTAAACACAAGTAGTGGTTTAGGTAAACATATACTGCCTTTGTTTGTCTATTGTGGTCGTTCCTATGGATCTGATGTTGCTCGGACTTAATCTGAGTTTTTAAGAAATTTTTGCCATGAGTATTTGACCGGAAACGGGGACACAGGTTGCGGCGGCGCCCTGTTGTGTACCCTGTGGAGCGTGGCAGCAGGGAATGGTCTCTCCCAGGTTCCACACATTCTGTGATAGCAACACAGGAATTAGATGTAACTGTTGAAAATATTCTGACAGAAGATTTACAAAGTCAGCTCACGCGATACTAATGCCCGAAAGGTCGAAACAAGTTTAATTAATCGATACTAGTCAACAATATTAAATGCACAAGTGTTATTTACCTATACACATAACCACGTGAGGGAAAAACTAATGTAATCGCTGTTTAGAAACAGGCACTGCCTCTGCTGATGGAAGATGTGCTCAATTTCGCAGTTTGTATCGGTCAAGGAAATCAACTGCGCCCTTTCAGAGTAGTGGTCACGGCATTCGCCTTAAGTTGTTTAGCTAAATCTCTGAAAATATAAATCTGGATGTGGATTTGAATAACTGCCCTCCCACGCCACAGCACGGCACCACCTTGCTCGTGAAAAAGGTTTACATTAAAAAATACCCAAAAGAACGTTTATTTGGTGATTGTGTACTAACGTATAGCCAAAGCGAACATTCGAGGTGCGTGAAAAAAGTAATAAGTCTGACAACACTACGAGAGATCTGGCAACACTGTGTTATTTTACTTGTGTAGACCGGTGTGTTCATCCCTTCCAGTGCTCAGTCCGTTTCAGCTCCGGACAGCCACCACGTGATTTTTGAGAGCGCCATCAGTGAGGGTATTTTTTTATTCTGTTATGAAACTAGAGCAGTGGAATTTATAACAACTATATGCCATCACGCTTTATGTTAAACTTGGTGAATCCGCAAGTGTGACCTTTTGAAAAATTGAAACAGGCTTATGGGAAACATTTTTTATCATGAGCTTTCCACTGGTTCAAATCATTTTTGGGAGGCCGAGAACACGTAGAAGATGAATATGGCTGATTGAGAACTTCAACTGCAAAAACCGACGAGAACGTCGAACATAAGTATGTTCTCGTCACTTAATACCGACATAACAATAACGACAAATTGTTAACCAAGTGTTTTACAAAAATGTACTCGAAAGGCTCACTAAAACAGTGAATAGATTGAGACTGGACGCTGGAGACAAGCGGGTGCTGCATCATGACAACGCCTCACTCCATACCGTCACTTCCATCACTGAATTGTTGCCCTCAAAAGGCTTTCCTGTTGCTCCACAGCCCACCTTTTGACGTGATATGAGTCCTTGTGACTTTTTCTTTTCCCGAAATTGAAAAGTGCCTTAAGAGGACGTAACTTTGGGACTGTGGAGAACATTCAAAAGAAAGTGACCGATATGTTAAAGACCGTACCAGTTTAATCCGTTCATCGCTGTTGCCAAGACTGGGAAAGACTCCGTCGGTGTACAGCTGCCGAAGGGAACTACTCTGAAGGGGCAATATTGTTGTTTGAACAAAATAAAAACTTTGGTAGATAAAAAATCAGTCTCATTACTGTTCTCTCGAAACTCGTTCTTCGATGTCCTTCCTCAAGTTAACGTCGCCAGCAGATCTTATTTCGAAAAGCTATGGCAGTTGAATGACGTCCATTACGAAAAGACTTCCGGGTTACGTATCGATGCGTGAATTGCGTATCACTTACATGACTCAACTACTTTGTAATCCATGGTTTCGTCTGTTGGAGAAGTCTTATTTTTGGCTGAGTACTAAAAAAGCATATCTTCAAGCCGTATTTTGAGTGTAAAGGGCGCTGAGTTTCTAGTTCGAATAGAGCCACGTGGGAACACTCTGACTCTTCTGGTGATCGCCGTTCGGAGCTGTTACCGTCGTTCTGCCTGCTGACGATTTGTTAAGTTCAGAACTTTGTCTTGTGTGTTATTGAGATGGGTGTTTCCAAGCTGTAGCGTTCAGGTTTTTGGCGAGTCCATTACTTGCTTGCGTTGTAGTGACGATATCCAGTGTTACATGATTTTTAGGTGCTTCTGTGAGACATATTTTGCAATCTGTGTATCCATATGAGGACACGAGGCTTCGTTTGAATGTGCGAGAATCAGCACTGATTGTTCCTTGAGTCGTCTGAGGATATAGGTCTTTGCAAATTATTTTCACACCCTCTCGGGTATTGTAAGTCACATGGGGCTAAATTTGTGCTTTTGTGAATGTGTGTTACTGCACAACCACGTCATTCGTTAGACGATATTATACACCATGTGATCAAATGTATCCAGACACCAGACTGAAAATGACTTACAAGTTCGTGGCGCCCTCCATCGGTAATGCTGAAATTCAATATGGTGTTGGCCCAACCTGAGCACTGATGACAGCTTCCACTCTCGCAGGCATACGTTCAATCTGGTGCTGGAAGGTTTCTTGAGGAGAGCCCATTCTTCACGGAGTGCTGCACTGAGAAGAAGTATCGACGTCGTTCGGTGAGGCCTGGCACGAAGTCGGCGTCCCAAAACATCCCAAAGGTGTTCTATAGGATTCAGGTCAGGGCTCTGCGCAGGCAAATCCACTACAGGGATGTTAGTATCGTGTTACCACTCCGCCTCAGGCCGTGCATTATGAACAGGTCCTCAATCGTTTTGAAAGATGCAGTCGCCATCCCCGAGTTGCTCTTCAACACTGGAAAGCAAGAAGGTGCTTAAAACATCAATGTAGGCCTGTGATGTAATACTGCCACGCAAAACATCAAGGAGTGCAAGTCCCCTCCATGAAAAACACGACCACACCATAACACCACCGCCCCTGAATTTTATTATTGGCACTACACACTCTGCCAGATGTCGTTCACCGGGCATTCGCCACACCCACGCCCTGCCACCGGATTGCCACATTGTGTATCGTGATTCGTCACTGCACACAACGTTTTTCCACTGTTCAATCGTCCAACGTTCCTTACGCCAAGCGAGGCTTCGTTTGGCATTCACTGGTGTGATGTGTGGCTTATGAGCAGTAGCTCGATCATGTAATCCAAGTTTTCTCATCTCCTGCCTAACTGCCATAGTACTTGCAATGGATGCTGATGCAGTTTGGAATTCCTGTGTGATGGTGTGGATACAAGTCTGCCTATTACACATTACGACCCTCTTCCACTGTCGGCGGTCTCTGTCAGTCACCAGAAGAGGTCGGCCTGTACGCGTTTTTGCTGTACGTGTGCCTTCACGTTTCCACTTCACCGTCACATCGGAAGCAGAGGACCTATGGATGTTTAGGTGTGTTGAAATATCGCGTACAGACGTATGACACAAGTGACACCCAATCACCTGAGCACGTTCGAAATCCGTGAGTTCCGCGGAGCGCCCCATCCTGCTCTCTCACGATGTCGAATGTCTACTGAGGTCGTTGATATGGAGTACCTGGCAGTAGGTGGCAGCACAATGCGCCTAATATGAAAAATGTATGTTTGTGGGGTTGTCTGGATACTTTTGATCACATAGTGTATGTATTCTTGATGAATTTTCGTATCTATTTACCTGAATAACTACCGAAGCTAAGTTATAAACTCGCACTAACTATGTTCGTCTCCAAGGTATTTTTCAATCGCCAAGGTATGATTCAATCCTACAAACTTCCGTGATCATTTGCACATGTGTTCATATAACCTTTATCATACTAGATCCATGTGCTAGTACGACATATCTAAAATGAACTGCCTTCAGCGGAATTACATTCCCACAAACTACTTTAAGCAGTCATATTATTCTACGTTTTTACGCACGATTTCTTAACAAAATAAAGTGAATACAAGTCGAATCTGACTTCCAAATACCAAATGTTCAAATTTGTGTAAATTCCTAAGGGACTAAACTGCTGAGGTCATCGGTCCCTAGACTTACACACTACCTAAACTAACTTATACTAACTTTCGCTAAGAGCAACGCACACACCCATGCCTGACGGATGACTCGAACCTCCGCTGGGAGGGGTCGAACAATCCGTGACGTGGCGCCTGAAACCGCGCGGCCAATCTGCGTGGCCCTGTTGAATTCGAGACACGTGCTGCAGCCGTGAATACTTCGAGATTTTGCTTTGAAGTGTTCAGTTTTGTTGACTACAGGTCTTAGTACATACAGTGTGCAATTACGTCTGCCCGACAAGTGGTTCTCCTAAAAGAAGGGAACTATGTACACTGAAAACTTGTGTTACGACGTTTGAAAAACTTGGTACAATTATTTTCATTTACTTTATGTTCAAGACCCTTTTACTGTTCCGTTACTAGAAAAATGGGTTCACTACTTCATATTTCATTAGCTGTAGTTAAAGCGCGTTGTTGTTCATTCATGGGTCAAATTTGATACAAACGGGAGTATCGAAATAAAAATTAGCTATGCACTCAAATTGTAACAGGTAGCAGGTCCTTCACAGTCTGCAAATATTTCTGTCAATACAGTTGATAAAGCAGACAACAATCAATGTCGGTGCTGGCAGTCATAGAATCCAGTATGTTGTCCTCGACAGTATTCATCAGAGACAAGGATATTGACAGGAGTGCTGGAGGGAAGTTTGATAGGATAACTATTATTCTCTATATAAATACATGAATTGGAGGGCAAGGTGGGCAGCAATTTGCGGTTGTCTGCTGAGCACGCTGTGGTGTACCGTAAAATGTCGAAACTGAGTGACTGTAGGAGGATACAAAATGACTTGGACAAAAATTCTAGTTGTTGTGATGAATGTCAGGTATGTCTAAATGTAGAAAAATGTAAGTCAGTGAGAATGAGTAGGAAAAATAAACCTGTAATGTTCGAATACAGCAGTGGTAGTGTCCTGCTTGACACGTCGTTTAAATATCTGAGCATAACGTTACAAAGCGATATGAAATAGAACGAGCATGCGAGGATTGTGGTAGTGAAGGCGAATCTTCCACTTCGGTTTACTGGTAGAATTCTAGGAAAGTGTGGTTCCTCTATAAAGAAGCCGGCCGGAGTGGCCGAGCGGTTCTAGGCGCTACAGTCTGGAACCGCGCGACCGCTACGGTCGCAGATTCGAATCCTGCCTCGGACATGGATGTGTGTGATGTTAGTTAGGTTTAAGTAGTTCTAAGTTCTAGAGGACTGATGACCACAGCAGTTAAGTCCCATAGTGCTCAGAGCCATTTGAACGATTTTTTTCTATAAAGAAGACTGCATATTGGACAATAGTGAAACCTATTTTTGAGTACTGCTCGAGTGTTTGGGATCCGTATCAGATAGGATTAAAGGAAGACATCGAGACAATTCAGAGGCGGACTGCTACTTTTGTTACTGGTTGGTTCGAACAACATGCAAGTGTTAAGAAGATTCTTGCTGTTGTTGTGGTCTTCAGTCCTGAGACTGGTTTGATGCAGCTCTCCATGCTACTCTATCCTGTGCAAGCTTCTTCATCCCCCAGTACGTACTGCGGCCTACATCCTTCTGAATCTGCTTAGGGTATTCATCTCTTGGTCTCCGTCTACGATTTTTACCCTCCAATACTAAATTGGTGATCCCTTGATGCCTCAGATCATGTCCTACCAACCGATTCCTTCTTCTAGTCAAGTTGTGCCACAAACTTCTCTTGTCCCCAATCCAATTCAGTACCTCCTCATTAGTTATGTGATCTACCCATCTAATCTTTAGCATTCTTCTGTAGCACCACATTTCGAAAGCTTCTATTTTCTTCTTGTCCAAACTATTTATCGTCCATGTTTCACTTCCATACATGGCTACACTCCATACAAATACTTTCAGAAACGACTTCCTGACACTTAAATCTATACTCGATGTTAACAAATTTCTCTTCTTCAGAAACGCTTTCCTTCCATTCCCAGTCTACATTTTATATACTCTCTACTTCGACCTCATCAGTTATTTTGCTCCACAAATAGCAAAACTCCGTTACTACTTTGCAGCTATGACTTATTAAACTGATAGTTCGGTCATTTTCACATCTGTCAACACCTGCTTTCTTTGGGATTGGAATTATTGTATTCTTCTTGAAGTCTGAGAGTATTTCGCCTGCCTCATACATTTTGCTCACCAGATGGTAGAGTTTTGTCAGGACTGGCTCTCCCAAGGCTGCCAGTAGTTCTAATGGATTGTTGTCTACTCCCGGGGCCTTGTATCGACTTAGGTCTTTCAGTTCTCTATCAAACTCTTCACGCAGTATCATATCTCCCATTTAATCTTCATCTACATCCTCTTCCATTTCTATAACATTGCCCTCAAGTACATCGCCCTTGTATAGGCCCTCTATATACTCCTTCCACCTTTCTGCTTTCTCTTCTTTGCTTAGATTAAATTCAATGTTTCTTCTGTCGCCCAAGGATTTCTGCTAGCCCTCGTCTTTTTACCTACTTGATCCTCTGCTGCCTTCGCCACTTCATCCCTCAAAGCTATCCATTCTTCTTCTATTGTGTTTCTTTCCCCCATTCTTGTCAATTGTTCCCTTATTGTCTCCCTGAAACTCTGTACAACCTCTGGTTTAGTCAGTTTATCTAGGCCCCATCTCCTTAAATTCCCACCTTTTCGCAGTTTCTTCAGGTTTAATCTACAGTCCATAACCAATAGATTGTGGTCAGAGTGCACATCTGCCCCTGGAAATGTCTTACAATTTAAAAGCTGGTTCCTAAATCTCTGTCTTACCATCATATAATCTATCTGAAACCTGTCAGTATCTCCAGGCTTCTTCCATGTATACAACCTTCTTTTATGATTCTTGAACCAAGTGTTAGCTATGATTAAGTTTTGCTCTGTGCAAAATTCTACCAGGCGGCTTCCTCTTTCATTTCTTACCCCCAATCTATATTCACCTACTACGTTTCCTTCTCTTCCTTTTCCTACTATCGAATTCCAGTCACCCATGACTATTAAATTTTCGTCTCCTTTCACTATCTGGATAATTTCTTTTATCTCATCATACATTTCTTCAATTTCTTCATCATCTGCAGAGCTAGTAGGCATATAGACTTGTACTACTTTCGTAGGCGTGGGCTTCGTGTCTATCTTGGCCACAACAATGCGTTCGCTGTGCTGTTTGTAGTAGCTTACTCGCACTCCTACTTTTTTATTCATTATTAAACCTACTCCTGCGTTACCCCTATTTGATTTTGTATTTATAACCTTGTATTCACCTGACCAAAAGTCTTGTTCCTCCTACCACCAAACTTCACTAATTCCCACTATATCCAACTTTAACCTATCCATTTCTCTTTTTAAATTTTCTAACCTACCTGCACGAGTAAGGGATCTCACATTCCACACTCCGACCCGTAGAACGGAGATCCGAATGGGGGACTATTTTGCCTCCGGAATATTTTACCCTAGAGGACGCCAATATTATTTATCCATACAGTAAAGCTGCATGCCCTCGGGAAAAATTACGGCTGTAGTTTCCCCTTGCTTTCAGCCGTTCGCAGTATCAGCACAGTAAGGCCGTTTTGGGTAGTGTTACAAGGCCAGATCAGTCAATCATCCAGACTGTTGCCCCTGCAACTACTGAAAAGGCTGCTGCTCCTCTGCAGGAACCGTATGTTTGTCTGGCCTCTCAACAGATACCCCTCCGTTGTGGTTGCACCTACGGTACGGCTATCTGTATCGCTGAGGCACGCAAGCCTCCCCACCAACGACAAGGTCTACGGTTCATGGTTTGGCAATGGGGTGCGGGGGCGGGGGGAATGGGGGGAAGATTCTTAGGGAAAGAAATGGGAATGCCTGGAGGGAAAGCGACATTTTTTTTTCAAGGAACACTATGGAGACAATTTAGAGAACGGCAAGTTGAAGCTGACTGGATGATGATTCCATTGCCTCCAACATACAATACGCATAAAAAACACCAAGATAAGACGCGAGAGATTAGGGCTCATGCGGAGTCATATAGACAATCGTTTTTCCCTCGCACTATTTGCGAGTGGAACGGGAAAGGAAATGTATAGTAGTGGTACGGGGTACCCAACGCCATGCGCCGTGCAGTGGATTGCAGAGAGTATATGTAGATGTAGGTGAAGAAGAGCTCATTTCCAACGGGTAACAACTGCGGCTGCTAGAGTTCTCACCACGTGTTGGTGTGTGGGCAACCGCATCACACGAACTCCAACTGCTGCCTGCAAAGGCAGAATTTCGGCAGGTCCCAAAGAGAGACTGGAAGCGACCCATCCGTCGCACAGCACTGCGTTCCCAACTGGTGGACTTACTTCTTGGAGTAGATCTGACGAATGTGGAAGCTCATACCGACATCTGATGCTTGTTGACCCATAGCCTCATTGTGACTAGTATGGTCCTCACAGGCATAGTGCGTGCTACTGGAGAGCTCATATCTCTGCTAAAACTCAGCGACAATTTACATTTGTTTATAGCACGTTTGCTACGCTGACGCACTACTGCCAAAACGTCCAAGGCTCTACAACGTAATAATCCCCTAGCCAAGCGCACAACTGCGCTACATTTCCGCTACGTCGTTAGGATTGCCAGGTGTGGCGTGGCCTGCCTCTTGGTGGGTAAACCGACCTGTTAATACAGGTGGCCTACCAATGCTCAGCAGCTGGTGGCTGCCCATGGCTTCTAAAAAAAAAATGTTCAAATGTGTGTGAAATCTTATGGGTCTCAACTGCTAAGGTCGTCAGTCCCTAAGCTTACACACTACTTAACCTAAATTATCCTAAGGACAAACACACACCCATGGCCGAGGGAGGACTAGAACCTCCGCCATGACGAGCCGCACAGTCCATGACTGCAGCGCCCCAGACCGCTCGGCTAATCCCGCGCGCCCATGGCTTCCAATACAGCCACAGAAGAGCTGCTATTTCCACAGCAGAGCCAAAAAATAGTGCTGGCACTACATGTTTACTACTGATCGATATTTATGTGATCTTGTAACTGTGCCGTGATAATTGCTGCAAGAAAAATTAATATGTATGCTCGCTGGACAGGTGACCTGATCCTATTTGTCGATTCTGACAACTGAAACCACAAAAAATAAACATTTCTGCTTACAGCGATGACACTACGACCTTGTTTTCTCTGCTTTGTAGCTATCCAGTGTTTACTGACAAATCAGGAATTTCATTTCTTAAAAGTTCCATATGGTGCTTCCTCGTAAATCTACCAGCCAATATCCTGATCTCTTCTCGTTACTCCTCCTGATCTCTTCTCATTACTTTTTTTCAGTTCTTTGCGGAAATTCGTTCGGAGCTAGTTGATTTTCTCTCGGTTTCGGCAAGATCCGCTGTGTGTTCCCCAGAATATAATCCCAGAGCTAACTGAATTTAACGCTCGTCTTTTGGAATCATAGCCTGACACATATCTACATTCTACATTCTTCCCTTGTTTCCCAAACGCACAAAAACAGGGTTGAGCAGCAAACGACATGTTTTTCAGTATTAGTTTGTTTCAGGAGGATGTACACTCGTGGACAAAACGAGCGAGACCCCTCGCCTTTTTGTTATGCTGACCTGCACAGCTTTAAAGTCTGCTACACAGCATAACAGTCAAGGCATGAAATTGAAAAACTATCCGAACTTTGACAGACTGTTTTCCATCATGCGTAAGCCTATATTAATGCTGATTAGTGTGTTAAACACAACAGGTTTATTTGGATAGTCCGCTTTTTAGTTGCCATATATCGCTATAATATTTTCCTTTGTTTCAAAACGGCAAGTTTAGATGCCCACTGCAACTTGGTAACATCAGGAACAATTTAATACTTTGAAACAGTTACGTGTGGTGTATTCTGTTGAATGAGGAATACATTAAACAAGAAAGCTGCGTCCAGTAACAATAATTAACTTTCGTTTACATGACAAAACACATGTCGAAATACTGTCAATTCATCTCAGTACCAGTAAAACTTAAACTGGAACGATCGCAACATACTTTTGTGGGGAAGGCAAACGAAAGACTGCGTTTTATGGCCGCACACTAAGAATACGCAACAGGTCTACTGAGAACACTGCCTACACTACGTTTGTCCGTCCACTGCTATAGTTTTTCTGAGCGGTATGGGATCCTTGACAGACGTGATTGACGGTGCACGCCAAAAATGTCCAAGGCACGGTAGCACGATTTGTAATGTCGCGAAATAGGGGAGAGAGAGAGACCCAGATTTGATAAGCGAGTTGGGGTGACATTCTTGAAAACAAAAGCGTTTTTCGTTGCCGTGAGATTTTTTCACGCAATTTCAATCACCAACATCTGTTCTGAATGCCAAAACATTATTTCCTTAGGAACGTACACAGGAAGAAATGACCATAATAATAGTGTAATTCAAGGTTCGTAAGAAAAGATTTAAGTGGTCCTTTTTTCCGCACGCTGTTAAAGAGTGGGACGGTAGAGAAATAGTCCGAAGGTGGTTCGATGAACCCTCTGCCAGGCACATAAGTCTGGATTGCAAAGAAATCCTGTAGATGTAGTCATGCAGATGTAACAATGAAATTATGTTGTAATTGCGACATGTGAGTTACATATGACCTGAACATCGAAGTTGTTTGCTGTTTATTTATTTTTTGTTCATTATTTTCGGCCATAGACACTAGGTGCGTTAAATTAATACTGAAATAAAGTGCAAGGACCAATAACAATAAATTCTTAACTACTTGTTATGGTACTGCAGTGTCTGCTAGCGTCTTCAGAAGTGGATATTGCATACGACGTTCCAAGAGTGTTTATAAGTGGATATTTCAGACGACTTCGAACAAAATTTGAATGTAGCTTCGTAAAAGTTCCGTGATCAAACGATCTGAGTTGCTGGTGAATATCCTTTATCCTCACTATACAGTATACATTATCATTATGCATGGGGTGAAAAAGGTTTCGCTAGGTACGGCGGCAGAGCGGTTCTAGGCGCTTGAGTCACGAAGCGCGCGGCTGCTTCAGTCGCAAGTTGGAATCCTGCGTCGGGGATGGATGTCTGTGATGTCCTTAGGTTAGGTAGGTTTAAGTAATTCTAGGTCCAGGGGACTGATGACCTAAGCGGTTTGGAGACATTTCTTGACCTTTTGCGTAAATTTTCTTTACATAAACAGCCGTAACTTTAGATTGCATTGACATAGAAGCTCACTTTTTTACACCACCAAGGGACCGTATACCGCAGGAAGTGCGATACATTTCCGCTTATTATGTCTACCCGTACTCGAAGTAAACGAGTTTTAAGGGTTGGGTAGAACGATAGACGGACAAAAAAGTGAGACTAGTAGGGTTCCATTTTTACCGATTTAAGTGACGAAATCCTAACAAAGAAAATAACTACGACACTTACTGAAGATGAAGGCCGAATAAATAATTCCCCCTACTCTTTATTCGAAATGTTATAGTTGCAGTCGATACATCTGCATATTAATCGTGGCTACGCTTTCGATCTAAATCACGTTTACAGAAATGCAAATAAAATCCATTTGCCTATACACGTAGTAATTCAAATCTCAGTATTAATGCCACCGCGTTTTGGAAGTGCCAGCATTCCCACTGCTAGCTACCTTAAGAAACACTTCGTCTAATGATCGTTTTCCGGCTGTGGCGAGTCTAATGGAGAATTCGAAACATTGTAGAATACGTTTGGCATCTATGTAGCCGTTTCTTTCGTGAGATGGTGCAGAATTATCTTACTAAATTTACTCCATATTAACAGTATTTTGTGATTTCGATAAACATCCCGAATTATTGTCACATAATCGGTGACATAAAGGTAGAAAATGAATGTTTTTGAGTCCATAAAGCTCTATGCAACATAAACTGCAGATCATTTTCCCATTTTCATTGCGAAATTGCCGGCTTATTCCTGTCTGGGGTAATAATAGAGGGCTGTTTGCCTGGGTTGTTTGATGGTGTTGTGAAAGGTGTTTGCTACTGCAAGGGAGGTCTGGTTTATTTTCGGTTCTAATCTCGATGGAGGCAGGTAGACAACCAGTAAAGCAATTTTAAGAAATTCTCGCGCCCCCAATACGTTTTATTGCTACCTTCAATCTGTACCATCGTTTTGTGGATGTCAATATGAAACTCTTGCAGAATTTCATGCTTGTTACTGCCTACTTTTTCCGCTTCTGTCAATAACTGAATTGAATTAAGTGTGGCACTGAATGATTTTTAACTGACTTTCGTTATGAATCTTCACGCACTGCTAAATATGCACACTTCCATGGTAGGTCAGCAATGGTAATCCAGTATGACGGGTCTGAACGTTGACACAGACCTTTTTGCGGCAGAATGCGCATAATATTTTGCTAATTCGTAACGATCTGGGGTACTTTGTCTTACTAAAACAGTTATGTTATCTCGATAAGCTGAAATTCATTTTTATTAGTACAGTTCATACTAATTAGCGTTTCTTCTTTCATTTACATCTTATATTTACGTGTTTTGTTTAACACACTAATCAGCATTAATATAGTATTACACATGATGGAAAACAGTCTGACTAAGTTCGGATAGTTTTTCAATTTCACATCTATGCATAGTATATTGGTAGCACTTCGCCCCCTTCACTGTTATGCTGTGTAGCAGACTTTAAAGCTGTGCAAATCTGCATAACGAACAGGCGAGGGGTCTCGCTCGTTTTGTCCACGACTGTACATGTTAAAAATATTGATAATACAAATGCTTTAAGTAAATCACCTTCTATAATTGATTTTTTTAGATGGCTGTTGTGCGTACAATTGCTGAATTCCTCCTCCTTGATCACTGACAACTGTGAAGTCAACTTTCTTCTCTGAAATGTTGCATCCAATCACTAAGCATTCAAAGCAAATTTAACAACGTTTACAGAAAAAAACTTTAAGTTAATATGATGTGCCATAAGTCATCAGAACCCTTAATTGTAGAAAATTATCTTTCTATACCATTTGTGTTATCAGTTGTACCTTGCGGAATATCTGTATGTGACTGTAAGTTCCGGGATATCGAGATAGTGTTTGTGGACGGCGACTAGTAGCTAGTGTTGGTCGCCCGTTTCCTTGCCTTAAATTGTTTGTTGATCCATTTATTCCGCAACGGCCTCTGAACCACTGTAACACTTTAAAGTAAGCACGCAAACGTGTTCTCAGGCGACATTATCTTGCAAGAGAGTTGTACTGGTCGCTAGTGAACTCCTTCCAGAATGGTTCTAGGCTAAAGCGACGATCAATTGAAGAGAATAGTGACGGCGGTTATCGCTTAAATAACCGGTTTTGGGTTACATAGTTCTTTTCCAAGTCAGTTTAAGCGGATTGTTAAAACTGATCGAAATAGCCGGTTTCTGAAATAACTGATTTTCGCTTTTTTATACCTATTGTTTCCTGTAATAAACGTATTAATTGAACAAATATTGGAAAATTTTGACTCACAGTTTCAAGGCACATAGAACATAAATATTACATAAAATAGGCAAGTAAAAAAAAATAAAACACAGACCGTCCACAGTTCGCTGCTTTTCTCTAAAAATGATAAGGGTTTGAATACTACAAAAAAATCTATAGTTCTCCCCTATCGCTTCTAATTTTTTGAAATTCTGCTCAAAAATTTATATTGTGATAGGGGATTATACCACTATTTGGTCATTAGGCAAGTGCAAAAGCGTGAAAACTGAGGTCCAAAAACGCTACTTTTCGTGCTAATTTGTCCGTTTTCGAGAGCTATAAAGCAACTCTATGACTAGATATACGTGATTACTGTGCTATTCACAATAAAGTGCCTGACAGAGGGTTCAGTGAACCACCTTCAAGCTGTCTCTACCGTTCCATTCTCGAACGGCGCGCAGGAAAAACGAGCACTAAAATTTTTCTGTGCGAGCCCTGATTTCTCTTATTTTATCGTGATGATCTTATCTCCCTATGTAGGTGGGTGCCAACAGAATGTTTTCGCAATCGGAGAAGAAAACTCGTGATAGAAATTTCATGAGAAGATCCCGTCGCAACGAAAAACGCCTTTGTTTTAATAATTGCCACTCCATTTCACGTATCATGTCTGTGGCACTATCTTCCCTATTCGCTATAATACAAAACGAGCTGCCTTTCTTTGTACTTTTTCGATGTTATCCTTGAGTCCCACCTGATGCGGATCCCACACCGCACAGCAGTACTCCAGGATAGGGAGGACAAGCATGGTGTAAGCAGTCTCTTTAGTAGATCTGTTGCACCTTCTAAGTGTTGTGCCGATGAATCGCAGTCTTTAGTTTGCTCTACCCACAACATTATCTATGTGATCGTTCTAATTTAGGTTATTTGTAATTGTAATCCCTAAGTATTTAGTTGAATTTACAGCCTTCAGATTTGTGTGACTTACGGCGTAATCGAAATTTAGCGGATTTTTTTTAGTATTCATGTGAATAACTTCACACTTTTTTTGATTCAGGGTCAACTGCCACTTTTCGCACTATACATATATCTTATGTAAATAATTTTGCAGTTCATCTGATGACTTTACAAGACGGTAAATAACAGTATCATCTGCAAACAATCTAAGAGGGCTACTCAGATAGTCTCCCACGTCGTTAATATAGAGCAGGAACAATAGAGGGCTTATAACACTTCCTTGGGGAAGATCAGCTCCGAATTCGCCTTTTTAATTTCGACATTAAGGTTGACACTCTGCTCTAAGTTCACCGTTTGCATCTGTTGCAACATTTACGTAATGTTTTTGAGAGTAGCCGCATTTTGATCCTCGTTCTTTTGTGGTTGAAAATGCGACTCTTCTCCTCTGTTCTGAGGAACCCTTCGATATCTAGACAAGTACCGTCTCCGCACCCCCGTCGGATCACTTGTGAATGAATCGTTTGATAATGGTCGGACACCGTTTTGTTCCAAAACACTCTGGCTTCTTAGGCTGGATCTTCCATACTTATGGATTAATCCTGTACTCCCTGCGTCCTCCGAGCCCTCAGTATCACTGCCTGAATGAACGTCCTTGCTATTCAGCGGACTAAACCAGTCGTGAGACGCAGTTTCAGGACGTTGCAACTCGCGTTCGTCACGCTCATCGGTAGAGCTTTCCCTACTATCACCCATGTTCTCCCGAGTAACAGTCTGATTATATTCTGCCGTTGTCTTGGCTTTTCCCCTCGTTATCATTTGCAGTTTTATGTTACACGAAAACTCAAAACCCAGGTACCCCTTACATTCAATATTAGATAACACAAAACATATATCAGGACACAAATTGATACACTGGGTGTGAGCAATGACCCGACAAACAGTTCATAAAGAATTCCCCCAAAAAGGCTAGTACTAATGATTGTGTTCTGTGTGCTCAGCATCGGCTGATTGCGGCACTGCACATCCAAAGTACTCCAACAACTCACAAATACAATGCAGAGGCACCTATAAATGTCAATTTGAAATGACAGCACATGAAGAAGACAATGTAACTTATTGTAACTAATGCTACCCGTTTTTCAATTAAAATGGCTAAGCAATGGATCACGTAGAAAAATTTCCTTTTTTAAGACTACTTCCTAGCAAATCCTGAGGTATCGTATCCTGGCATGGGTCAGTCATATGTAACACCCCACCCGTCACTTAGCTGGTTTTGGCGTGTGTTCACCCCACCTAATTGACTAACAGATCAACAGAGAATGCAAAACTCCAACAATATCGAATAACGCAAACAAGTAATATGGCGCTGTGACTCCTGATTGAACTGCGGTGGCAGTGTTGACATTAATTTATTCAGAATTGATCACTTTTAATTAAAAAGGGGTGCACATTGATGTTATATTCAGCTATTGAACACCAGATGCAAATGTTGAACATAAAATTAATTAAGAAAGTGACTTAGGATTTCAACTACTTGATTGAAAACATATGCAGTCGATTAGCACAAATTTATTTTAACTCCCGACCTTCAATCATCACATTACAAGACTCTCCTATCAGGCAGTGGTAATAAATTGCGTTTGCATGGAGTAAAGCACAATAACTCAAAAGTAATTCCTATCGACTGACCCAGGCGTAATGCGAAGTGCGAGAAGAATTCTACAATACACGGCCCATGAAACCCTCATGGAAACTTTGCCGACGTGATCCAACAAATTAATCAGTGGCCGGAGCGGGCGCAATATCACCGAATACAACGTGGCGGAGCGTCGTCGTTGTGCGGATGTCGGCCGACCTCGTGGTGCTGCAAGGCTGCGCTCGTCTATTCACTTCTAGCTATCTTGCTCAGTACGTAGCTGAACCAAAACTTCCTATCTCCAAGCTCAATAGTTCCATTTGCTAGGTCCTAAACTGCAGAGATGCTCACTCTTTCCCAGGCAAGCTGAGTAAAGAATGCCACGTCCGCACTCTAGGCAAGTTGGGAATGGAAGACCTCCTCGGAGACTTCTCACAGTCCGCTCTTCACCTCGGTTTCCCCTCCAGCAAAATCACTTACGCCAATTGCAGCGCAAGTCGCGTTAATTATGCGTCGCTTCCCAGCGCCGACCAATGCCTGCTCTGGAAAGTGAACAAATTCCCACAAAATTTCTCTTCCTCTCAACTTCTGTTATTTAGCTCCTCCCAGGCCACCCATCAAGGTTAGCATCTGCACAATCATCAATTTTTCTGGAATTCTGACTCCCAGGAGATTACTTCAAATTCTTTGGTCCTACGTTCCCATCGGAGGCTGGCGTATTTCATTCTACCACTCTTCACCTGATTTACTTCAGACTCTGCGGACCATGAATTCAGCGTGAAGATGTTATAGTCACGAACACGAATATTTTGACCTCTGTTGACCACTCCACCGTAGCTTTGCGCGGCTTTCTCGCATGTTTCACTGAAAACGGAACGACGGACATTTATCAACAGGTGTACAAGTTCTCCGTCTGCTTCCCAGTACACCAACATGAGGTCGGGGTCAACCACCCATACTGTCACTCATCTTAAGGCGGCTGGAGGCTGTGCCGCGTTACTGCTTTCTCAGAGCTTGAGCCGCCCTAAGCTGCCTATTGTCGCTTCCCTTCGCCGTTCCTCAGTCGACCACGGTCAACTCTAAATACTTCCCTGGGGTAAACTAGCGTCCAGTAAATCGACGCGTTTCCACAAAGTTTTCATGTCGTGTGAATTACTTTAAAACCATCACCTGACAATGATTATTCCATACTATACCATCTACAAGATGCTTTGTGCCTTGTCAGTCATTTTGTTCAGCCCTACTGTTCGCTCAACGTGAGTTAGGTGATCTTTAATGACTTCATGTAGGGGCATAGTTCTTGCCATCTTACAAGCGGACCCCTGACCTCTTAACTGAAACCCAGAAACCCGCCACCCGATGGCGCAAGTCAAGGAACCTGCAGCCTACACGGTCACAGAACCGCCTGAACCTCTGATTCAGACCCTCCACTCGGCTCTCCCCCAAAGGACTACAGTTGGTTCTATCGACGATGCTGCAGATGGTGAGCTCCGCCTTGATCTCTTAAGCAAGAGTGACAGTGTTTACCAGTTCCGCTAGCCGCCCAAAACCAGAAAGAATCTCCTCTGATCCAAAGTGATACACGTCATTGGTATCGACATGAGCCACTACCTGCCACTCTGTATTCTTCATGGCATCCGGAAGCACCCTTTCCACATCCGGAATGACTCCTCCCGGTATGCACACAGACTGCACACTGGCTTCCTTCCCGTCCTTGGCAGCCACGTTACTAAGCCTCACGTTGGAGCTCCCAGCAACCAGCAAACCCACCCTGTGTGAATGCCCAGACATTGCGGGCCGAGAAGATTCCTCTGAAATAGGGTGAACGACTGCATCCGGCTTAGAGACTTCGCCAGCCACAGATAAAGCCATAAACCTCTTCGTCAAAAGAATCGGGAGGAACTTCGATCGGCCCCCAGGAAAGTCTTCCGCTTCCTGCCGACTTTGGAATGATCTCCCACTCGGCCAAGGGTGAGGGATCACCCTCAGTGCAGGCAGTACCCGGGGCGGCTGAAGCAGTGGACCGAAAAACACGCTGCCCAACGATGACAGGCATATTATGTAGACACAAGCTGCCAATCAGTTACGTCCTGTTTTTATGCTATGAATGAATTGATAAGTTCTTAATTTACTCCTGGTGCCATAGTTTCCTTCCTCTTTTTTATTTTAAAGAAATTTCAGACAAATCTTTAATCTTTTAAAGCAAATGAAGCATCTACTTCATTGTTATGTAAGTTCATAAAAATATTTACGGACAAGGACCAATGCCATTCTTCAATACAACGGATGTCAAAAATGGCTCTGAGCACTATGGGACTCAACATCTGTGGTCATAAGTCCCCTAGAACTTAGAACTACTTAAACCTGACTAACCTAAGGACATCACACACATCCATGCCCGAGGCAGGATTCGAACCTGCGACCGTAGCGGTCGCGCGGTTCCGGACTGAGCGCCTAGAACCGCTAGACCACCGCGGCCGGCAACGGATGTCCGACGATGACAAATGGACATCACAGTATAGGCCAGGTGGGGGAAAGTCTTGCACACCCCACGTACACGCGTACCCTAATCCACGACACACGCCAAAACGGACATTATTGTCTCAGGAACGCTGTACCAATTGTTATGCCATGTGTTTGATGCTCGTTTCTGTTGTCGTTGCTATTAAAATAGCGCTTTCCCCATTTTCTATAATAAGGCAATATTTCAAACCAATGTAAAATTTTGTACATGGCTGCACGTTCAGAGACCGTGAATAATTGCAACCTGCACCACGCAAGTAACGAGCAGCCCTTAGTGGCTCGCAATCACAGTTTTCTTTATCTTAAATATCTTTGTGACTAATTCCCTTTTGGCATATTTATTGTTTTATAAATGACACATATAAGTACGATAATTCCGTACTTATTCTCTATCATGCGTTTTTAGTCATAATTCTGTGACCATGTTATAGAATACAGACCATTCCTTGATTTAAATTCTGAGGAAGACACTCCTAGCAGTGTTGAAATCCAGTTAATTCGTTTAAATATAGTGACCGAGGGCTGTTTTTCTCTCAATTGTCAAACCAATGTAAATTTTACGAACAAAAATTACTCCTTCTTTAAAATAGATTTCTTTAAAAACGAAAAATTTAACACTACTGCTATAGCTGTTGATACTTCTTCTTTTTTTAATTCGGTTATTAATAAAAATTGAAAAGCACCTCTTATATCCGAGAGTCCGCCACGATAGCTGAGTGGTCAGCGCGGCGATCTGTCAAACGAAGGCCGGCCAGTGTGGCCGAGCGGTTCAGGCGCTTCAGTCTCGAACCGCGCGACCGCAACGGTCGCAGGTCCGAATCCTGCCTCGGGCATGGATGAGTGTGATGTCCTTAGGTTAGTTAGGTTTAAGTAGTTCTAAGTTCTAGGGGACTGATGACCTCAGATATTTAGTCCCATATTGCTCAGAGCCATTTGAACCATTTTGTCACACGAAGGGGCCCGGGTTCGATTCCCGACTGGGTCTGAGATTTTCTCCGCTCAGGGACTGGATGTTGTGTTGTCCTCATTATCATTTCATCAAATTTTTGTATCGGAATTATTTCTACTCCTCCAGTCGTACCAGGATGTTACCGTTTGGAAGCCATGACATGGCAATAGCTGTATACATTGAGTCCCTTCCTGGACTTTGTGCCAGAGAGCAGCTGGCCATCCCAGGTCTGTGGCAGCACGGCTGACTCCTGTCAAGGAGGCAGAAGGTTCACACCCCGTGCACACCGATAATTGCATGTCATCGTTGGGCAGGCGACTCAACGTCATGGGCATCCACTGTCATGACACATCTGGACGCCTGTCTGGGCCGTAGCAGACTGGCATCGTCGAGTACACGCCGCTGGCACAGGACAGTGTGAGCAGATTACGTAACAAGGCCTCCAGTGTTCAGTGGATTATCCGCATCAGCATCACAGAGCATGCACGCAGCCGGTCCCGCAGAATTCATAGTTCAGCCAGCCACTGACCTGGTGTATCAAGCTACGCGGATATGTCAATAAAGAACTTGTTACATACGCAGCTGCCTTGCTCTGGGACCTCCTGAACTCCTACGTCGTCTCTACCACCTGTCGCACCATGTACTGAGGATACTATTGCTCCACATCTATATCTGCATGGTTACTCTGCAGTTCACACTTAAGTGACTGGCAGAGGGTAAATCGAAACATTTTCATACTACTTTTATACCCTTCCACTCACGAATGGCGCTTGGGAAAAAGGAACACCTAAATCTTTCCGTTCGAGCTCTGATTTCTCTTATTTTACTATGATATCATTTCTTCCTACGTAGGTGGGCGTCAAGAATATATTTTCGCATTCGGAAGAGAAAGTTGGTGATTGAAATTTGGTAAACAGATCTCGCCGCAAAGAAAACCGCCTTTGTTTTAGTGACTGCCACCCCAACTCGCGTATCGTATCAGTGACAGTCACACCCCTATTGCGCAATAACACGAAACGGGCTGCCCTTCTTTGCACTTTTTCGATGTCTTCCATCAATTCTACCCGGTAAGAATCCCATACCGCGCAGTAATATTCCAGCAGAGTACGGACAAGTGTAATGTACGCTGTCTCTTTAGTGGGTCTGTAGCATCTTCTAAGTGTTATGCCAACAAAGCGCATTCTTTGTTTCGCCTTCCCCCTAATATTATCTATGTTGTCTTTCCAATTTAAGTTGCTCGTAATTGTAATTACTAGGTATTTAGTCCCAATGACAGCTCTTAGATTTGTGCGATTTATCGTATACACACAATTTATAGGATTTCTTTTAGTACCCATGTGTACTCCGACTCATGCCATGTACTTGGGAGTATGAAAGAACAGATACGACGCGAAATTTGAAGCTGTGATACGTGTTACGCAAACTGAAGGTGAAGGAGAGAGAAAGGAAAGGAAAGGGAAGGAATTATTGATATCACCTGCTTCGGGACTTTGTGCAGAATCAGCGGCAGTACATCCGAAGGAACAGACACCAAGCGTTCATACAACTGACTCGTCTCGAAGGGCGACCTTCAGTGCAGATGTATAAGTACGTTCGACCTCCTGCGCAAATCTCGGAGTAGCGATCTTGGAGAACATGGACACATGCAACACTGGCATGAATACGGGTGGCACGTTTATGGATCAGCAAGGCCTTCATACCTTAAAATGTTGGATGCACTTCATCACGAGGGCAGTAGGCAGTCGACAGGGGCCTATCGCATTAGCCTTGTTGTTAGTTTGTGTGCGAAGGCTGTTGAGCTTCTACTGTCTGTTCGACCTCTTCTTCTCGTGGTACGCCAAGTATATAGGGCATTGTCCGTTCATACTGGAACGGCTGTTCGATCATAGACCACAAGCAACACGGCCATTTGGAATCCGTGCAAGGGAGAGCCTTAAGTTGTTACAGGTGGGAGGCATTCAGGTCCAAAGACAGGGGTGGACTAGAGTCTCCCCCTGGTTGCTACCAAATGGTCCACATTGCTTTCAAAACTGACTGCTAACAAGGAGCATTGTACCCCAGACTATGCGGTAACGTGGCATGGTTCAAAGATATCAAAGGCAAGAGCAGCTTGACGTTATAGAGTATCGATAAAATGCAGAGAATACAATTTGAGTCCGTACGATAGAATTACGTGGTCTGAAAACCGTAAAGCTCGCTGTTTTATTTGAACTAGACTACGTTACCACGTATTTCGTATACAAGATACACGCGTAGAGGTACATTAGAAGCATAGAGTTACACTAGGTGCAGCATTACTTTTTCTTTGACTTGAGGGAAAAACGTTCAAAGAGCAATGACTCGTTCCATATAGAGTGATTCAGTTCAGTAGCCTCTGCACACTGAACATCTAAGATAACGAGACTGTAGGGTAGGCTCCTTTTTAATAATTCGGCTCCCACTTTCTTCGGAAACGACTGATTTTCTTTTAATTTCAGATTAATAAAGATGTAGTAATGTGACTGCAAAACAATCACTGCCTTGTGAAGGCTTGAAAATTTGCTCTAAGAATGAACTGAACAAATCCAGCATTAGTCAGCCCACTGTTATGTTACTTGGACAGTAATTTCGAATAGTTGACATCCATCTTTCTGCATCTTTTCATAATTACTTGCTTTGTCTTAGATATTAAGGCCTGATCTTGTGCAGACCTACAGGATCCACTCTCATTACATCTCTTCATTGAGCACGATGTGAGCTGTTATCACCATAATACTTTGTTTTTCTCTTTGCTCATCAATGCTGTGATGATTTCCTACCCTGTGTCAGTCTCTTCATTTTAGAGGATCTCTTATACACAAAAGTTATTTGTGTACATACATCAACCTCTGTCTTCCCAGACAACATGGGCCCTCTACGTCTCCATCCAGTTGCATGGGAGTTATTACCTAACATCTTAAGACATGATGTGCCATCCTGTCCCTTCCTCTTTGTTAATGCATTTCACATATCCCTTTCCTCGCCGATTCTGCAAATCACCTCTTTTTCGTCAATTTAATTTTAAACGCCTTTTTGCAAGACCGCACCTCAAACGCTTCAATCCGCTTCCATCCCCCTTTTCCCATAGTCATTGATCGCGACCACTTTGTTCTGTATTGTTTTTGTTTTGGTTATTCTGGTGTAACTTCCCATTTGTCGAATTTGTGTCTGAAGGTGTTCCTGTCTAAAATGTCGGTTAGTCTTATGTTTACATTTCTGAGGTCCTTTCGAATTTCGTTCAGTCGAGGTATTGAATGTTTAAGTGATGTTACATTGTCTATTATCATTTTTGTCAATCGCTTTCCTGGCAGGCTGTTGAGGTGACCAAAAGAATTTCATTCGACTTTTCTTAATGTCAGTTTCGATGTTTGAAAACTTTTCTGTTGTTTTGACTGATTGTAACCTGCAACCGTATTGGGTACCCCTTGCTTCTAAAATTTCCCTAATGACCTTTTCCTCTTGCTTCTTTGATTTCTTAAAGTCCGTGTTTTCTGTTAAGCGTAAGTGTTTCGCTTGCATAGAGCTCTGTTGATTTTATGACTGAGTTCTATTGCCGATTTTTGGTCTGTCTTGACATCATTTTTGTTGTAAAGCTTTTGGACTACCCCTAATTCTTTTTTTAACTTTTTAGTGGGGATTTTTCTACGAGATTTTTTCAAGGGCTGTAGGTTCAACGAGTTCTCCTAGATATCTAAAGCAAAGGATCCTGTTGATTTTACCGCGTTTTGTTTTCAGCTTCGAATTTTCTGTTTCAACGATTCCTCGAATGAGATTTATAACCTTACTTTTTCTTTAAGTACTTGGAGCTGTGTGACGGCCGTCTCTTCATCCTATGTAACTAAAGCAAGGTCGTCCGCAAACGCAAGGTATGGTATGTAGAGGCAATATAATAATAGTTATTGTTATTGAGGATAAAGTATCAGTTGCAAACAAATTTCATTATTTTTTACCGACTTCGACAAATTAATTTGTCATCTTCAGAAGACTACAACTTTAGGATATTCAAATTCTTTAGACTTCGGTTACATAGTTATGTGAAGTACAAAAAGTATATTACAGAAAGTTACTTAGTATTAGTTTATCAGCTGTCAATATCTTCACCATAGAAGCATAATGCCATGGTATGTCCAGAAATGTGCATATTGGGTGCGATTAATTTAAACACTGATTGACAATTTACATTAATTTAATGTATTTGTTGCACAAGCAGCAAGGAACGTATAATGCGTGAACGATATATAAAAACATAACCAAGGTATACAAGGTATATAAAGAAGGTATATATAATATATTTTTAAAAAACATGACACATAGTTCCAATATATGAAAGTTATTAACTTTCACATTTTATAAGAGATGATATGAGCAAGATAGTATCTGTTTTTTAGATCAAGTTGATCATTCAACAAATTTTTTGAATTTAGATGAGAATTCTTCTAAATGATTAATTTTGTAGCTCTTCTCAACTATATGTAAGATTTCCATGTTAACCAAGGATGCAAGAGGAAGTGTGTTTTTCTATGTGTTGAGATGTTCTGCAAAAGTTGACTTATATGAATTCTCGCCATCTTGGTTGAGCAAGTGTTCACGAAAGTGGCTCTTTAATGCACTCCCCGTCTGTCCTACATAGAAACTTTGTCATATATTACATTGTGTTTCATACACTTCAGATTTGAGATATTTGTCAGTTGGAAGTTTCTCATTATGTATAAAGAGCAACTTGGTGGCATTATTGGTGGTGAAGGAATCATTGATGTCATATTCTTAAATGAATCAGCTTTACGGTATGATATGTTACCTAGAAATGGAATTATAATATATTTCTTAATGGTGAGACCAATGTCATTAGGCGTAAGGGAATTTATATCTTTGGTGTTATACTATAAGGCTCCCCATGTCCCACTTCAGTAAGACGGCTCACAGATATTTGAAAACGTTCACACTATTTCATGGCTTCCACTAGATACAGACAGCTTGGGATACATTACTTCCATCCCGGGGGTTACTGGGTGGCGACAGGAATGGCATCCAATCACCCTCTGACACTAACACCACCAAATCCATAGGCCGGTATGACACTATCAAATTTCCTTGTCAAATATCTTTGTCAAAGAAAGTTGATGCTGTAATAGGGAACTTTGTCAAATGTCATCAAATATTTGATCAAATCTAGGGCCTCACTATATATTTGATCAAAGAAGTCGCTTGTCTTCCGCTCACTGCAATGTGACATGTTACCACGTGGAGCACTAGCATCGCTGCAGCATTCTGTCGTCTATAGTGTTTTAATAAACATTGCCAGTAAATACAATTGGTGTGTGCTGACAACTACAAAATTAATAGAGATGTATGAAGCTGATGAGGCGCTTTACAACGTGAGGCAGCCTGAATACAAAAATAGATTAATAAGGTTGGAGACCTAACCTAACCTAACCTAACTCTCTCCTGTAGCAAGGAATCGGAGTGTTGCAGTGAGCCTGTCTTCTGCAAATATAGCAGTTCTTAAGTGAGTATTGTGCTTTGTGATATGAGGATACACTTCACTGAGCATGTACAGAAATGTATGCTCATCCATTCTTAAGTAATTGATGTACGACTTGACGTCCTCCACTATAAGCTCACGTAATAAGTTTTGTTGAATGCTTTTATCGTGTCGTCGTAAAGCCCACGGCTTCACCCAGGTATGTTTCCTTCTGCCCCCCCCCTCCCGCTTCTCTTCCGTATGTGCACACAGTGCAATTGTGGTACATGCAACTGCTGCGGTTAATAAATTGATGTTGTCAGCCATCTTGAACTTTGACGAAAGATATGATGACACTGTAATACCCCTTTTTAGCGCCATGTCAAAGATCTTTGTCGAATATATTTGGCGAATATTTGATCATATCTTTGATCAAATCTTTGACAAAGAAATTTGATAGTGTAATTCCGGCCATAGTAACAGGGCCGACCCCGCGTTGAAGCTGGACAAAGGTCCAAGAAAATGATGATGATTATTTTCTTCCTATTGAAATTCGTTTGCCATGGCTACATACTAGAACTCAGGTAGACAGAGAAAGTTATGCTGAAGAAAGAAACAAAGCCAAACAGATAATTGCAGCATCCAAGAAGAAATCTTGGGAAGACTTTGGAAACAGGTTGGAGACTTTGGGTCAAGCTGCTGGAAAATCATTCTGGAGTGTAATCAGCAGGCTTCGAAAGGGAGGTAAGAAGGAAATGACAATTATTTTGGACAGGTCATGAAAACTGATGGTGAGTCGTGTTGATGCCTTGGGCAGATGGAGGGAATGTTTTGAAGAGTTGCTCAATGTAGGTGAAAATACGATTAGTAATGTTTCAGATTTCGATGTACAATGGGATAGGAATGATGATGGAAATAGGATCACATCTGAGGAAGTGGAGAAAATGGTCAACAGATTGCAGTGCAATAAAGCGGCTGGGGTGGATGAAATTAAGTCGGAACTCATCAAATACAGTGGAATGTCAGGTCTTAAATGGCTACACAGGATAACTGAAATGGCGTGGGAGTTGGGACAGGTTCCATCAGACTGGACGAAAGCAGTAATCACACCAATATTTAAACATGGAAACAGAAAAGATTGTAACAGTTACAGAGGTATCTCTTTAATCAGCGTGGTGAGTAAAATCTTCTCAGGTATTGTTGAAAGGAAAGTGCGAATATTAGTTGAGGACAAATTGGATGAAAATAAGTGTGGGTTTAGGCAACTTAGAGGTTGTCAGGGCCAGATCTTTAGCTTACGGCAAATAATGGAGAAGTGTTACAAGTGGAACAGGGAATTGTATCTATGCTTTATAGATCTAGAAAAGGCATAATGACCGGGTTCCTAGGAGGAAGTTATTGTCTGTTCTACGAGATAATGGAACAGGAGGCAAATTTTTGCAAGCAATTAAAGGTCTTTACATAGAGAGTCAGGCAGCAGTTGATGGTAAATTGAGTTCATGGTTCACAGTAGTTTCAGGGGTAAGACAAGGCTGCAACCTGTATCCACTGTTGTTCATATTATTTATGGATCATATGTTGAAAACAATAGACCGGCTGGGTGAGATTGAGATATGAGAACACAAAATAAGCAGTCTCGCATATGCGGATGACTTAGTTGTGATGGTAGATTCGATTGAAAGTTTGCAAAGTAATATTTCAGAGTTAGATCAGAAATGTAAGGACTACGGTATGAAGATTAGCATCTCCAAAACGAAAGTAATATCAGTGGGAAAGAGATACAAATGGATTGAGTGCCAAATAGGAGGAAAAAAGTTAGAACAGGTGGACGGTTTCAAGTACTTAGGATGCATATTCTCACAGGATGGCAACATAGTGAAAGAACTGGAAACGAGGTGTAGCAAAGCTAATGCAGTGAGCGCTCAGATACGATTTACTCTCTTCTGCAAGAAGGAAGTCAGTACCAAGACTAAGTTATCTGTGCACCGTTCAATCTTTCGACCAACTTCGTTGTATGGGAGTGAAAGCTGGGTGGATTCAGGTTACCTTATCAGTAAGGTTGAGGTTACGGATATGAAAGTAGCTAGGATGATTGCGGGTACTAGTAGATGGGAACAATGGCAGGAGGGTGTCCACAATGAGGAAATCAAAGAAAAACTGGGAATGAACTCTACAGATGTAGCAGTCAGGGCGAACAGGTTTAGATGGTGCGGTCATGTTACACGCATGGGAGAAACAAGGTTACCCAAGAGACCCATGGTTTCAGCAGTAGAGGGTAGGAGGAGTCGGGGTAGACCAAGGAGAAGGTACCTGGATTCGGTTAAGAATGATTTTGAAGTAATAGGCTTAACATCAGAAGAGGCACCAATGTTAGCACTGAATAGAGGATCATGGAGGAATTTTATAAGGAGGACTATGCTCCAGACTGAGTGCTGAAAGGCATAATCAGTCTTAAATGATGATGATGATGATGAAATATATGGTTGTAGCTTCATGATAAGTTGCATTAAGAATTATCTATTTTTTATTTCTTGATGGTGACTGGTTTCGGACAGCTGTGTCCATTTTCAGACCATCCCTGCTGTAAGTGTGACACATACAGTCAATAGTCATGTACAGAAACTGTCCCTCCAGTAATCAAAGGGCTACATGGCCGACTTAACAACAGAAATTACACCACATAGCCTATGTTTAATCTTACTGTGATCACTGGGTAGTGGATATAGGTCCTTTCCTCCTCCAGCCCGCCTGGGCGAGCTTCCAATGGAGAATGTGTGTGCGAGAGAGAAAAGAACAATGGCAGGAAGACAGTGAGGCGAGTGAGTAACGCTTTAGCTAAAACTGCCCGCGTGTAGCTCTTGTGTCGACAGAAAGCGACCGAAGAAACGCCGCTGCAATTCGCCAGTGCGGCTTTAACGAGATGGCCCTCTGGGAAGCAGTGGCTGCAAGAGCTACACGCCGCTGGCTTACTTTCCACGTGCCAGACGGGTCGGCGGGCATATCTGAGGATCTGGCGGGGCCGCACCCTCCGGGGCTCGGCTGGTGGGCGTTGTAGCAGGAGGGGCGGGGAGGGGAGCGGTGAGGAGAGGAGTGGAGAGGAGGGGAGAGGAGGAGAGAAGAGCGGTGGGCGTGGCCGGCAGGTAGGCCCGGTAGCCGTGTTAATTAGGGCGGCGCGCCCTCGTGTAGGCCGCTCATTACACGCCTATTGTCTGCGTCCCGGGTCCGGCCGGAGACAGGTGACTGTCCGGGTCTCAGACCGGTCGCCAAAAATTCCCCGAACGGCAGGCAGCCCCTCTAATGAGCGGCCATGTGAAGAACGGGAACTGCAGTTTCCTTCCCTGCAGCAACAATTTATTGTTGGGTGCAGTCGCTGAGGTTAAGGTGCCGCTGTCTCCAAAGTAACGTGAAGCTTTGGTGGACTGGCTCCATGAACTCCAGAGACTCTGTGGCCGTCCGTAGACAGATGGGCAGAACATACTCGTACACTTGCGCGCACTCGTTTTAACTGAAAGTGTGTGTGTGTGTGTGTGTGTGTGTGTGTGTGTGTGTCTGTGCAGCTCGCTAACTAAGTGGCTGCTGATTGGATGCAGGAAGTATTCTCCTACCGCTACTGCACAGAGTTCTTCAAGAAGAGAATATTAAGAAGGCCCCATATCTGGTGGCCAGGAAAGTGGGAAAAAAATTAGAATTTAATATCCCATCGACGACGAGGTCAATAGAGATGGAGCACCACCAAGGATCTGGGAAGGGTGGCGATGGGGTTTGGCCAATTTAGAAGGAACCATCTTGGCATCTGCCTTAAAACTTTTAGGGAAAGCATTAAATCAGGAATCCCGGACATGGGTTTCAACCAACGTCCTCCAAAATGGGACCAGTGCATTACCACTGGGCCACTTCGATCAGCACTGAGCCTAAAAGCTTCTGCATTGGTGTCAATAGGTTTACAGACGGTGGAAAAATATACAAACAGAATATCCTAGGACAGCCAAGCGTGTCTGATTTCATGGTAGAGAGCTGTGGCAAACGGAATTTTGGGTCTTATGTAAATTAAAGATGAAGGGGAAGAAAGAAAAGGAAAGCGAAGCAACTATTGAGGTCAGCTGCACCGGGACTTTATGTGGAATCAGCGACATGTGAAACTGTACCAGACCGGAACTCAAACCCAGTATCTCAAGCAGTTGGAGCAGACGCACTCTGTCGTCCCCCCAAGACCTATGACTGACACATTTAAGGATGTTTAAGGCCCTGAGTTGTCTCAGTTTCCGTTCTTTGATGTGTGGCAACCATGTTAACTTCTCATCAAAAATTAAGACCCAGATACTTCACCTTTTCCTTAAAAGTGAGATTGCTTCAAAATGGTTCAAATGGCTCTGAGCACTATGGGACTCAACATCTTAGGTCATAAGTCCCCTAGAACTTAGAACTACTTAAACCTAACTAACCTAAGGACATCACACACACCCATTCCCGAGGCAGGATTCGAACCTGCGACCGTAGCAGTCCCGCGGTTCCGGACTGCAGCGCCAGAACCGCACGGCCACCGCGGCCGGCAGTGAGATTGGTATCCCCCAGTTTTAAAACGGGCAAATTTGTCAGAGAGCGGGAACGATTAAAAGCGACACAAACTTTCTCTAACGAGAATTTAAAACCTGTGATGCAATACCATTTCTCGAACCGCCTGATCGTCAGTTGCAATAGCCGAGTAGCCGTGGCGAGGTTGGAGGAAGCACAGAAAATGGAGAAGTCGTCCACAAACAAGAAACATAGTACTGGAAGTCGCATTGTGGTTGTAATACTATCGAATTGCAATGGCGAAAGCCGTGACACTTGAAACTCTCCCTTGAGGGAAACGATTCTCCTACTTAAAATGGTCAGATAGGGCATTCCCAATCCTGTATCTAAAATGTATATCGTGGAGAAAGGACCGTATGAAGGTCGATAGACGTCTACAGAATCCCCACTGATGGAGCTGTGGCAAAATATTATGCCTGCAGGTAGTGTCGTTGTCCTTTTCTAATTCGAAGAAAACACAGATGAGGTTTTGCTTACGCAGGAAAGCTAGTTGAATTGCAGCTTCGAGCAGGGTCAGGTTATCGAGAGTGGAGCAATACCTCCTGAACCCACACTGGGAGCTGCTGAATAGGGACCTGGTTTCAAGAACCCAGACTAGGCGCCGATTGACCATACGCTCCAATGTCTTTCCTACGCAGCTTATCAGGCTAATACTACGATAACTACCAGGGTATGTCCGATCCTATCCCAGTTTCAAAATTGGGATTGAAATAGACTCTTTCCACGAGTTGGGAAAGTCGCAAGTTATCCAAATTTTATTGAAGATGTGAAGGAGGACTTCCTTCTACCGTCGGTCCAACTATTGCAGAGGTCGTATCACAAGCAACTGACAATGCAGAATCCAGCTCCCACAGAGAGAAAGGCTGGTTGGACTCTTCCATGTTGGCCTCCTGATATCAATTGAAGGTGGGATCCTGGCTGGAATCAGCCATAATGGATTTACATGATTCAGCCATTGTCTCTATATCCCTCATGTATATTACAAGAGATCCCTGTATTCGTACAGCTGCTATTGGCGGTCGAGAATTGTGCCTTGAGGTCCTTCTGATGGCTTCCCATACTTTACTTAATGATGGAGTTCAGGATCTCTTGCCCAGACCTCTGATTACTCTCCCGAATCATTCTCCTCCCACTTGCATGAGCCATTCGAAAGTATGCAAGATTCTCATCTGTAGGGCATCGACTGAATCTGCACATTGCTGCCCTCCTGTGCCTGATTGCAAAACGACACTCAGCGTTCCACCACGAGACAGGTCGCCTCCTAGGCACTTCCACAGTCTTTGGGATGGATGCATCAGCAACGTGGTGAATCACAACTATAATGTGATCCACCCAGTCCTGGACACCGTCACATTACAGTTAGTCTTCTTGAATAACCATCTCGGTGGTTTTCTTTCAGAATCTGCTCCATCAGGCAGATGGATCCAGATAGGGAAATGATCACTACCTTGAAGGTCATCGTCCACTGCCCACTGAGCTGTGTCCCCAAGAGCAATCGAGCAGAAGGAGAGATCTATGGCTGTAGACGAAACTGTGGCGGTGCTAAAATGTATGGCTTGACACGTGTTTAGCAGTATAAGATCTGTTGTGTGTAGCATATCCTCAAGTACACGACCCTTCGGGCATGTGGTGTTAGAACCCCATAGTGCACTCTTTGCATTGAAATCCCTTAAGACAGTCGTTGTGTCCGGGCGGTTCTAGGCGCTTCAGTCCGGAACTGCACTGCTGCTACGGTCACAGGTTCGAGTCCTGCATCGGGCATGGACGTGTGTGATGTCCTTAGGTTAGTTAGCTTTAAGTAGTTCCAAGTCTAGGGGAATGAAGACCTCAGATGTTACGTCCCATAGTGTTCAGAGTCATTTTTGAAGTCCCCTAAAATGAAAAAGGGTCGAGGTAGTTCATCAAAAAGTTGAGTGAGGACCCCACTATCAAGAGCCTCATGGGGTGGTAAGTACAAAGAGCACATTGTGATGTCAACAAGGGCCACTATCCGAAGAGCAACCGCTTGTAGTGTTGTTGTTAAGGGAATAGGTGAGGAATGAAAAGTGTCCTTTACAAACACTGCAACTCCACCTTTTGCCCTGTCACCAGTAAGGTCGTCGTTTCTATAAAGGTGATAGTCTCAAGTACAGGTGTGTCAGTCTCTTTAAAATGAGTCTTTTGTACAAAGTGTCTCAGTTCCGCCAGATGAGTCCTGTATCCATTTATCTTGCATTGAAGTATGGGAGCCATTTCATCAATGTGGTCTTGACTTACCCCTGTCTTTGCTCCACGGTGGTGAGGCGCTTGTAGAGTGAGGCGGAGTGATGGGGCTGACTGGGTCTGGTGATGAGGCGTCAAAATCCATGATGTCCTCATTATCAGTCAGACGTGCCAGAATGACGTCTGATGGCACCCAGGTCAGGTTTTGACCTGAATGTTGGGATCCTTTCCCTGCTCCCTTTCCCTGCAATGAGGAGGGTCAAAGGGCGTTGTGAGAGCCACTTTTATGTGAAGAAATTTGGCATTGAGAGACACTCTGCTTTTGGGCTAGCTTCAGGCTATGCACTGGGGAAGCATTACAGGTGTTCCATCGTAGCTGTCTGTATCGCGATGTCTTTCACTTTGCCACATATAGGTACAAGTACAGGTGCTAGAGGTGGATAATGGAACGCTGGACGTCGTCTGAGTGGAAGCGTCGACCTTAGGAACAGGTTTTTGCACCAACGAAGCATAAGAAATGGCAAAGAAAGGGGGTTTCATCGCCTGATAGTCCTTTTTGCTTCTGCTTAGGGGATCCGCTTGATCACTTAGATTTTCTGAATTTTGGATTACAAAAGCGGCGTTTTAACTAAATATTTTCTTCATTTTTTATAAATGTTTAATAAGTACTACGTTTTTACTTTGATGTTTTTACTGGGTTCTTTTTTAGGTTGGCGATGGCTTTTGCCCCGAATACATTTTATCATAGGTGCTCGCACATTCGTGAGCCAGAAGTTTTAAATAAGAGGTGCATTCAAGTTCTAAGGCCTCCGATTTTTTTCTCTGGACTGGAAAGAGATAGAAACATGCGCATTGTTTTAAAATGAGGCCGAGTTCATTGTCAATACGTCCCAGAGATGGCAGCACCACATGGCAGATGGAATTTTACCGCCAGTGGCGAGAATGAGAACTGTTTTAAATACTTAAAATGGCGACGTTTTCCTTACTTGAACAGCGTGCAATCATTCGTTTTCTAAATTTGCGTGGTGTGAAACCAATTGAAATTCATCAACAGTTGAAGGAGACATGTGGTGATGGAGTTATGGATGTGTCGAAAGTGCGTTCATGGGTGCGACAGTTTAATGAAGGCAGAACATCGTGTGACAACAAACCGAAACAACCTCGGGCTCGCACAAGCCGGTCTGACGACATGATCGAGAGAGTGGAGAGAATTGTTTTGGGGGATCGCCGAATGACTGTTGAACAGATCGCTGTTGAACAGATCGCCTCCAGAGTTGGCATTTCTGTGGGTTCTGTGCACACAATCCTGCATGACGACCTGAAAATGCGAAAAGTGTCATCCAGGTGGGTGCCACGAATGCTGACGGACGACCACATGGCTGCCCGTGTGGCATGTTGGCAAGCAATGTTGACGCGCAACGACAGCATGAATGGGACTTTCTTTTCGTCGGTTGTGACAATGGATGAGACGTGGATGCCATTTTTCAATCCAGAAACAAAGCGCCAGTCAGCTCAATGGAAGCACACAGATTCACCGCCACCAAAAAAATTTCGGGTAACCGCCAGTGCTGAAAAAATGATGGTGTCCATGTTCTGGGACAGCGAGGGCGTAATCCTTACCCATTGCGTTCCAAAGGGCACTACGGTAACAGGTGCATCCTACGAAAATGTTTTGAAGAACAAATTCCTTCCTGCACTGCAACAAAAACGTCCGGGAAGGGCTGCGCGTGTGCTGTTTCACCAAGACAATGCACCCGCATATCGAGCTAACGTTACGCAACAGTTTCTTCGTGATAAAACTTTGAAATTCCTCATGCTCCCTACTCACCTGACCTGGCTCCTAGTGACTTTTGGCTTTTTCCAACAATGAAAGACACTCTCCGGGGCCGCACATTCACCAGCCGTGCTGCTATTGCCTCAGCGATTTTCCAGTGGTCAAAACAGACTCCTAAAGAAGCCTTCGGCGCTGCCATGGAATCATGGCGTCAGCGTTGTGAAAAATGTGTACGTCTGTAGGGCGATTACGTCGAGAAGTAACGCCAGTTTCATCGATTTCGAGTGAGTAGTTAATTAGAAAAAAAAATCGGAGGCCTTAGAACTTGAATGCACCTTGTACCCGGATATAATTTTTCTGATAAGTTCTTTTATTCCTTTGTATACAGTGAAGCACATGAAGATGCAAATTTAATTTGCGAAAACGGTCGTGTTCTCCAATAAAGAATTTTAACGGTACCAGCGGTGTTGTTTAATCAGATAATGGAATCTTTTGACTGATTGCCCTGCATGTAAAGTAGTGTGCTATTGATGGGTTTGATTACGAATGCATCGAGACGTGTCACCTAGGCCTATAAGGACGCGAGGATTGCGTTGCTGGGGAGGAAAGGAGATATCGGGCTTATCATTCGACTATGGATCCCCACAGATCGTTGGAAGAGACTGATCAAGGCTTCATAAGATCAGTAGCGCTGTTCAGTGACGGTGCTGTCGTCTGCAGGAAAGTAAGCTCTTCGAAATTAATATTTGTCACGCCCTTTAAAGGGCACACTTGGTGTAGAGCAGGTACCAGGTGGACGTATGAGTCACCACAGCTGAAGTAAGTCATGACGGTGATGGTGAAGTGTATGTACCATCGGTTGAATGTAATATACTTTTACAAATACATTCATAAGATTTTGTCAGCATGACTAGAAAGGATTCATGATTCACACTCACAGCAGAGTAAGTTCAAAAACATAACAAAATAGTTTTTTTTTACATGTGAAATTTCATCATTTTTTATTTACTGTAGGCTGCATTTATTGCTATAGGTACACTTTTCTTCATAAGTAAGAGTGATTCTTCGATGAATTTTGCACAGCATACGAACCATACTGAAAATCTAGAATTTATTTAATTTATAAAAAAATGAATGAGCTGTTACATTATAGAAACTTCATGTTTAGAAAATACTCAAATTTTATAGTTAATTATCTTAGTTTTAGCACAGTTTTTAATAGATTTTCAAAATTCTAGGGTTTTGCATTAAGGAGTTTGTGTTTAATAAGCAGTGGAAAATTCATCGAAGAATCTCTCTTACTTACGAAGAAAAGTGTACGTATCGCAACAAATGCAGCCAATAGTTAGTGAGAAAATGATGAAATTTCACATCTAAAAAATAATATGTTTGCTATGTTTTTGAACTTCGACTGCTGTGGATGTGAATCCTGAATCCTTTCTGGTCATGCTGACAAAGTTTTATGAATTTATTTTTAAAAGTATAGATGGCGGAAATTAAAATGTCTTGTGGTGCCTCTCCTGCTCCAAGTCGGCCCATTTGACTTCCTACCCCCTTAAGCTTACACTGAAATTGGCTAAACTGCTGCAGTAGTAGACAAGAAGTTTTCCCACCACCATATATTATGAAAAAGAGCAGAAAAAAGAAAGACTGAAATAAAGAAGCTAAATTGAAAATGATAACAAATTTGATATACCCACGCATTCAATCACACTGTCGTTTTTATATGGTAGGAATGGCAAAAAAGGATAACGGTACAATATACACTGACGAGCCAAAACATTATGACCACTTTCCACCCGTAGGTTAATTGTCTCCTGGTGGTATTGCGGGCACGCCAAGCAGTAAGGAAAGAATGTAAGCGGAAGAGAGACGAAGGGGCAGTCATTACAGCGCAAATGCGGAAATCCACAGATATAAGCGATTTTGACATAGGGCACATTGTTGTGGCGCTACGGCTGAAAACGAGAATCTCTGAAACGGCGAAGCTGGTCGCCTGTTGGCGTACTACTGTCGTGAGCACCTGCGGAAAATGGTTGAAGGATGGTGAAATAACGAGGAGCCATATGGTATTGGGACACCTACTGTATGAACCAGGATAGGCAGCGATCTGAGGCAAGTCTGACGACAGAGTACATTGCTGGTGCAGGCACAGGTGTTCCGGATCGCACTGTTCAAAAGTCATTGTTAAACATGGAGGTCCACATCGTATGACCTCTACATGTTCCTGCGTCGATCCAACGACATCGTCAGTTATGACTGCAGTGGGGACGGCATCACTGAGTTTTCACCGTCGATAGAAACGTGTAGCCTGTCGAATGGGTTGCATTTCTTGTTACAACAGTTCGTCGGTTGGGTCCTTACACGCCGTCATCCAGGTGAATGGCTGTACGAGTCATGCGCCGCGCTACAGATGTAGGCCTGTGAGGGCAGAATTATGTTACGGGGTACACTGAGTTGGGCTTCCAAGGCATCATAACAACAGTGAACCACGTGAATATTATAGCAAACCACCTGTATCACTTCTTGCCTGAAGTGTCCTCCTCAGGCCATATCTTCCTTGTCGCAAGGTCAGAAACGTACTACAGTAGCTTGAGGGTCATTATAGTGAACTCACTCTGATGTCTTTGTCAGTAAATGCACCTGACCTGTTCCCACTGAAAAACATCACCCCGTAGTTTGCGGGAATTGCTTAACCTGTGCGAGAACATCTAGTGCGACATATTTCTGGACTCCTGTCACTGGCTTGTAGAATCCATACCAAACAGAGCAACTGCTATGTTGTGTTTGAATAGTGGACCAACACGCTGTTAAACAGGTGGTCATAATAACGGGTGTTCAAAAAGGCTCACCGCAGTGCCTTATGATTGTTAGCCGCGCGTCCCGTATGCCGCAGTGAATACACCAAAGTGAAACTCAGTGAAATACTTATTAATTTACTGAATATTCATGTTTACTTACAAATTTTCACATTAAATACTGAAAGTGTCCCCCCGGTTGTTGAATACACAATTCAATTCGCCTAATCATGTTTCCAAACACAAGCTGTAACATTTCTTCCGTAACAGAAGCAATGAAAGTGCAGCTTTCAATTCATCGATGGATTTTGGACGGTTTTTATAAACAGTTGCTTTCGCTGCACCCCAGAACAAAATCGTGGTGTTAGGTCAGGCGATCTTGGAAGCCAAAGTCCGTCTGAAATTATGCGATCACCAAAAACATCAGCAAGCAGTGACAATGAAACGCGAGCTGTATGCGCGGTTGCACAATCTTGTTGAAAATAGCCGTTCAATATTTCACTTACACAATTTCTCCTGTGAATGAGTATAGAATATCACTGTACTATCGTTGTGCGCTTATTGTTTCGTTGAAAAATATGGGACTCACAATCCGACGTCTAGAAATTGCAATCAAAACTCCTATTTTCACAGAATGAAGTGGTTCCTCATGAATACACAATGGATTTGCAGTAATCCACATACGAGAATTTTGCGAGTTCATGTACCCGGATAAATGAAACCACTCCTCATCAGTGAAAAACTTTTCATTAAGAACACCCTTTCCATTTTGTTGAACGAAATTTTTGAACCATTGACAATAATGCAGTCTCTTGCCGTGATCAGTATTTTTCTGTTCTTGCACGACTGTCACAATGTATGGGAAAAGTTCTAATTTTTTCCTTACAGCTGTGTGGGCCGTTCTGACACTGACATCGATTTCCTGAGCGAGTTTTCTTACTGACTTGTTCGGACTCATGGACATTTTATCGGAAATATCAAGTAGTTTATCCTCAGACAAAACGCTAGGACGACCACTTCTCGGTGTATCTGTCATTGAACCCGTACTTCGAAATTTGTTAATCAATCTCACACAGTGGGAGTTTTGTCTCCGGGAGAACTGAATTAAATGATTGTCGAACTGAAACTGTGTATTTACCGCCAGCTTTGAGCACTTGTTCGACTAAAAACACACGTTGTTCAATGATTAGCATTTTAACAGTGACAAAAACGAAACAAACGATCAAAGGAACAAAACTTAAACGTTCACGTCAACACGTAACGACACACACCAACGATACTACTCACGCTGGCTGAGATAAACGAAAGAGAGGAATATTGGGAGAGTCCACTTGAAGGTAAGTAACCCAGACAGGCGAACAATCATACGCCACGCTCGGCTAACAATCATACGGCACTGCGTAGAGACTTTTTAAACACCCCGTATTTTGGCTCATCGGTGTACATACTTTGTAATTAAGTGTGGGAAAGATACAGGAAGACAGATACGTAATTAATCAATGCATGGATATAAAATAGACATAGAACGAACATGAGTTCAGCGAATATTTTCGGTTGTGGCTGACGGGAACACACTCAGCTTCTGATTCTCTCTCCTGGCATGTTTACTGGATCCACCGAAAGTGTAAGGTGCTAAAGGACATGTGAAATGACATTAAATGTTACCATGGCTTGAAAATACCGCTACAGTAGTAAGGTTCTTTTTATTTAACACACGACTGGTTTCGGGCTCTTATACGCCCATCTTCAGGTGTCGTAACTTGGTGCTGGACCCCGAGCGCCGAGGTGGACTTGTACAACACACGGTGAGCTACCAGCGAGCGCAGAACATGGAATACAATTGTAGAGGTATTTTCAACCTCTGGTACAAAGCTCAGTTGTGGAAGTTCCTCCGACAGGATTGTTTGAACATTAAGTGTCATTGAAACATCATGAAGGGGCTGATATAGAGAACCCTCAACGCATGCGTTCCTGTTTTGACGAATACTCAGGCCCCCAATCGTACCTAGACTAGTTGATCATCCGATATTAATCCTACAGAAAATTTCTGGAGCTATCTAGAACAGCCAGTGAAATGTAGCGCTAAATACTTCCGCAATTTGGTAGCTCTACGGGATTTGATCATCAGTGAGGGGTTTCCGCTTCATTCATCGAATCAAGGCCATTATAAAGACTATATGTAGTATTACTCGGGATTAGTGTGATGTTTCGTGGGAGTGACTAACTTTTTTGTCCAGTGTGTTTATTTTAGGTGGATCACCATAAGGAACTCCAGACGGCTTTGACGGAGTTTACACTTGGTATACTGGTTGGAAGATCTCTTTCCAAGTAGAAAAAGGCACGATAAACAGAAAGACTGGACAGCACCTCATTACAAGATTAGATATTTAGAGAAAATATTAATCGTAAGTAGCGACATGAAATGAGAGGAGCACGTAATATCGGTGGCAGAAAGGGCGAATGGAAGGCTTACATAAGTTGGGACGGCTCTGGAAAGACGCAATGCATCTGTACATCTACATCTACATCTATATCTACAAGTATACTCCTCAAGCCACCCAACGGTGTGTGGCGGAAGGCACTTTACGTGCCACTGTCATTATCTCCTTTTCCTGTTCCAGTCGCGTATGGTTCGCGGGAAGAACGACTGTCTGAAAGCCTCCGTGCATTCGTGATCTCCTCGGGAGGTATAAGTAGGGGGAAGCAATATATTCGATACCTCATCCAAAAACGCACCCTGTCGAAACCTGGCGAGCAAGCTACACCGCGATGCAGAGCGCCTCTCTTGCAGAGTCTGCCACTTGAGTTTGTTAAACATCTCCGTAACGCTATCACGGTTACCAAATAACCCTGTGACGAAACGCGCCGCTCTTCTTTGGATCTTCTCTATCTCCTCCGTCAACCCGATCTGGTACGGATCCCACACTTATGAGCAATAATCAAGTATAGGTCGAACGAGTGTTTTGCAAGCCACCTCCTTTGTTGATGGACTACATTTTCTAAGGACTCTCCCAATGAATCTCAACCTGGTACCCGCCTTACCAACAATTAATTTTATATGATCATTCCACTTTAAATCGTTCCGCACGCATACTCCCAGATATTTTACAGAACTAACTGCTACCAGTGTTTGTTCCGCTATCTTATAATCATACAATAAAGGATCCTTCTTTCTATGTATTCGCAGTACATTACATTTGTCTATGTTAAGGGTCAGTTGCCACTCCCTGCACCAAGTGCCTATCCGCTGCAGATATTCCTGCATTTCGCTACAATTTTCTAATGCTGCAACTTCTCTGTATACTACAGCATCATCCGCGAAAAGCCGCATGGAACTTCCGACACTATCTACTAGGTCATTCATATATATTGTGAAAAGCAATGGTCCCATAACACTCCCCTGTGGCACGCCAGAAGTTACTTTAACGTCTGTAGACGTCTCTCTATTGATAACAATATGCTGTGTTCTGTTTGCTAAAAACTCTCCAATCCAGCCACACAGCTGGTCTAATATTCCGTAGGCTCTTACTTTGTTTATCAGGCGACAGTGCGGAACTGTATCGAACGCCTTCCGGAAGTCAAGGAAAATAGCATCTACCTGGGAGCCTGTATCTAATATTTTCTGGGTCTCATGAACAAATAAAGCGAGTTGGGTCTCACACGATCGCTGTTTCCGGAATCCATGTTGATTCCTACAGAATAGATTCTGGGTTTCCAAAAACGACATGATACTCGAGCAAAAAACATGTTCTAAAATTCTACAACAGATCGACGTCAGAGATATAGGTCTATAGTTTTGCGCATCTGCTCGACGACCCTTCTTGAAGACTGGCACTACCTGTGCTCTTTTCCAATCATTTGGAACCTTCCGTTCCTCTAGAGACTTGCGGTACACGGCTGTTAGAAGGGGGGCAAGTTCTTTCGCGTACTCTGTGTAGAATCGAATTGGTATCGGAGGCTATTCTGTAGAGGATACACCAGACAGCACACCAGTGCGATCAATCGTAGAATGCTGCTCTAGCGTCTGGACCCCTCATATTGCCTCCCTTCTCCACCGGTGCTTGCTGGACTGTCCTCTAATGCTCCAGGCTGTTTCTAACTTTTCACGCCTCTGTCATCATTTCACAGTTACACTACTGACCCCGACACCGGACCAACACTCACTGCTTTTACTACTCTTTTCGCTCCTATACTCCCCTTTACCAATCGTGGCCTCTTCCCGCTTATAGTAGGCTGTCTCATAAACAACCTGAGCGAGGAGCTGTCTTTGATCACTGTGTTTCCCTGCTATCCCCACTGCCTCTTTTGTTCCTTCGAGATGAATTTCCCGGTATAGCTGTGGGCTGGGAAACACAACTGCTATTGTCCATGGGAATGCAACACTTGGCAGCCGCCGACGCAACTCCGTTCTAGGCCCCCAAAACGCCTCTAGTTGCCACAGCCGCCATGGTTCCAGAGCGACTCCAGGGGTCGCAAGGCGTCGTGACAAACACTTCCGGGAACGGAACAACCTGGCTGTGTCCAACGTTTGAGGGGTTGTGCAGCTCGCGAGAGACCTCCGTTCCATATTTGCACAATAGCCTCAGAGCCGCCATGGTTCCACATCGAATTCGGGGGTTGCAAGGTGTGTTGACAAAGATTTTCGAGAACGAGAGGCGTTCTCTGTGTACAGCGTTCTTAGGGCTCTCGTCACCGAGCGAGTAGCCAGTCAACCTCTCCACCAACGGAAACCGCCATCCAGCCGGCCACTCTCCTCGCAGCCGCTCGCTTTGATTAAATATGACCAATATCGAGCTTAACCTTGTCTCCTGACTATAGTTGCAGTAAACGAGCCGTCACAACCAGAAATGAAAATTAGTTCAAGGGCACACTGCTAGGGTCGCAACTGGTCAATCACAAAATTAGATGAGAGGCACGGAGGCATACATATATTTGTTCCCCCGTCTATATAGAAGAACAATGGTACATAATACAGCTAACACTGTCTCTCCAACTTGTCCAGATTTGAACTCATAAAGATGTAGAAACTACATGGTCGTTTTCAGTAATATCACGTCTGCGTTGCCAGCTCTTCAACAGCTGGCGCCATCAGGTTTCCAGAAAGATATCTGACAGATGTCTTTGACTTTGCAGACTATCTTTAATGTGGATACTAGCATCGTGTCATAAAAATGTATGCTTCAAAAGTGTTACACCATGATCACGTCGAACAAATGTTGTTTGCTCTATCTCCGCCAGCCGCGGTACACAGCAGTAACAAAAGGGACACCAAGTAACAGGCAGTCTCAGTACGACGACAAAAGTAGTCTGGCCAGTCGTCTCCGAGATGGTGCTCTTACCAGGAACTACTCAGTACTTCCGCACAAGACATTCAAATAGGCCACAGATTCGCTAGGAGTGAAGCCTGCCACTATAGAGAGCGCTGAAGCTCGGAACTGTTTAAGGAGTCCGCCAAACAGTTCACAGGATGACGTTCACACAACGAGCGCACGATTTAAATGACCATAAGTCGACAGTCGGCCAGTCATCGCCCAGTTCTCAGCAGTGATCGCCCGGTACTCAGTAGTTCTTCAGTTCTACAGCTGCCTACAAATTATCTACAGAGCCTATTATCTCTAGTCATAGGAGGCTTATGCCGAATGTCGAACGTAAGTAAAAGGGATAGTCAAAAATTTGAGAGACTGTACTTAAACTCACTCCACACTGAGCTTCAGTTGAGTCTGATGCACCTTATTTCCATAAATGATTGACATTGTTTCTCATGTGTTGCCTAGTGATTTTATTCCCTGTGAAGAGTTTCTAGCTAGCTTGCTAGCGGCCACTTGCAATTAGCTACGAATATTTAATCAAGGGGTTCGTTTTCCGCTACATTATTTTTGGCGTCTAATTTTGGCACACGCAGCATTATCAAATTGCAGTTCACACCATGAACGATTCGTTGTTCATATGGATCATTGACTGCTCAGCCTGGTCTCCTGTTTTGTCACCTGTAGGACATGTCTGTTATGAAGTGGGAAGAGTTACATTCATACCAGCCTTCACCTAGCAATTTTTAAGAACCGACACAAAAAAAGGTTCAAATGACTCTAAGCACTATGGGACTTAACATCTGAGGTCATCAGTCCCCTAGACTTAGAACTACTTAAACCTAACTAACCTAAGGACATCACACACATCCATGCCCAAAGCAGGATTCGAACCTGCGACCGTAGCAGCAGCGCGGTTCCGGACTTGAGCGCATAGAACCGCTCGGCCACAGCGGGGGGCTGCATCGACACAGATTGTGTTTCTCAAATGGCTCTGCGTGCTATGGGACTTAACATCTGAGGTCATCAGTCCCCTAGAACTTAAACCTAACTAACCTAAGGACATCACAGACATCCATGCCCGAGTTAGGATTCGAACCTGCGACCGTAGCGGTCGCGCGGTTCCATACTGAAGCGCCTAGAACCGCTCGGCCACAACGGCCGGCTACAACGAATACAACAACGAATTCATGTCCGCGGTTATGGCACCTCATCCTGATACTGATCATGGGTTTCAGTTCAGAATGGAATGGAAGTTTCACATTTACGCTCCCTGACCAAGAAAGTGAAGCACCAAGAAGGGTAGGTGGAAACGAAATTATATTTCCCTGGTTGAGAAGGTATATGATATTATTTCAGTGATTACAAAATCGCGTCAAAAAAAAAAAAAAAAAAAAACTTGGCAGTATGAGCCTGCTTATCAGTATGACGAATGCCGATGCACCCTATCTGGCCTGGATGTATGCTCTGATTCGGTTGAGAGGAACTGATAAAGGGGTTGCAGCTGAGGCAAGCTGTGTGACAACTGTTGTAAATGTTCTTCTGCATCCTCGGTGATAGCTCTGGGACGGAGTTGACGTTCGAGCTAGCATCTAACCATGTTATATTGGTGACAGATCTGAGGACCATGACGGCCAAAGGAATACACATACAGTTTATACAGAGGTAACACATGAGGACACAGGACGGCCATGACATACTGTTGTGCCGTCACAGTTCCCTTAATCATTACCATCTGTGACCTAAAGTCATACCCTATGGCTCCCCACAAGCTAACTCCAGTGTAAAACAGCTGTGCCTCTCCAAAATATTGGAAGAATAGAACCTCTCGCCAAGTCAACGCCATGCCGACGGTGGTCATCCGGGCTAGAGAGGAACTGTAGTTCTTCGCTTAACAAAATGGGACGCCGTTCATCAACAGGCCGTCCATCCCTATCATGACAGCACCCCAAACGCAGTCGTATGTGTTCTTAACGGCAGCCTACGCAACGGACAGTAATTCCGTAACCCGACTGCCGCTAGTTGAGGATGGCGCAGGATGTCTATGGATGAAAGAAAACAGGCGGATTCAAAAATTCCTACATTTCCGTAAAACATTTGAGACGGTACACACTACCGACTGTTAACGAATGTGCAATCATACAGAATAAATCCCCAGGTTCTTGAGTGGGTCGAAGACTTTTTAAGTAACATAACCCAGTGTGTTGTCCTCGATGGCGCGTGTTCATCAGAGACAAGGATATCGCCAAGAATGCCCTCGGAAGTGTGATGCGACCGCTGTTATTATTTATACAGGGTGGTCCATTGATAGTGACCGGGCCAAATATCTCACGAAATAAGCAACAAACGAAAAAATTACAAAGAACGAAACTCGTCTAGCTTGAAGGGGGAAACCAGATGGCGCTATGACTGGCCCGCTAGATGGCGCTGCCATAGGTCAAACGGATATCAACTGCGTTTTTTAAAATAGGAACCCCCATTCCTTATTACATATTCATGAAGTACGTAAAGAAATATGAATGTTTTAGTTGGACCACTTTTTTCGCTTTGTGATAGATGGCGCTGTAATAGTCAGAAACGTAGAAGTACGTAGTATCACGTAACATTCCGCCAGTGCGGACGGTATTTGCTTCGTGATAGATTACCCGTGTGAAAATTGACCGTTTACCAATTGCGGAAAAGGTCGATATCGTGTTGATCTATGGCTATTGTAATCGAAATGCCCAACGGGCGTGTGCTACGTATGCTGCTCGGTATCCTGGACGACATCATCCAAGTGTCCGGACCGTTCGCCGGTTAGTTACGTTATTTAAGGAAACAGGAAGTATTTAGCCACATGTGAAATGTCAGCCATGACCTGGAACAAATGATATTGCCCAAGTAGGTGTTTTAGCTGCTGTCGCGGCTAATCCGCACATCAGTAGCAGACAAATTGCGCGAGAATCGGGTATCTCATAAACGTCGGTGTTGAGAATGCCGCATCAACATCGATTGCACCCGTACCATATTTCTATGCACCAGGAATTGGATGGCGACGACTTTGAACGTCGTGTACAGTTCTGCCACTGGGCACAAGAGAAATTACGGGACGATGACAGATTTTTTGCACGCGTTCTATTTAGCGACGAAGCGTCATTCACCAGCAGCGGTAACGTAAACTGGCTTAATATGCACTATTGGGCAACGGAAAATCCACGATGGCTGCGACAAGTGGAACATCAGCTACCTTGGCGGGTTGATGTATGGCGCGGCATTATGGGAGGAAGGATAATTGGTCCCCATTTTATGGATGGCAATCTAAATGGTGCAATTTGTGCTAATTGCCTACGTAATGTTCTGCCGATGTTACTACAAGATGTTTCACTGCATGAGAGAATGGCGATGTACTTCCAACACGATGGATGTCCGGCACATAGCTCGCGTGCGGTTGAAGCGGTATTGAACAGCATATTTCATGACAGGTGGATTGGTCGTCGAAGCACCATACATACCACGGCCCGCCCCGCACGTTCACCAGATCTGACGTCCCCCGATTTTCTTTCTGTGGGGAAAGTTGAAGGATGTTTGCCATCGTTATCCACCGACAACGCCTGAGAACACGCGTCAGCGCATTGTCAATGCAAGTGCGAACTTTACGGAAGGCGAACTACTCGCTGTTGAGAGGAATGTCGTTACACGTATTGCCAAATGCATTGAGGTTGACGGACATCATTTTGAGTATTTATTGCATTAATGTGGTATTTACAGGTAATCACAATGTAACAGCACGCGATCTCAGAAACGATAAGTTCGCAAAGGTAGATACATGACATTGGAACAACCGAAATAAAATGTTCAAATGTACCTACGTTCTGTATTTTAATTTAAAAACCTACCTGTTACCAACTGTTCGTCTAAAAGTTTGAGCAAAATGTTTGTGACTATTACAGCGCCACGTATCACAAGGCGAAAAAAGTGGTCCAACTAAAACATTCATATTGCTTTAAGTACTACACGAATATGTAATAAGAAATGGGGGTTCCTATTTAAAAAAACAAACGCAGTTGATATCCGTTTGACCTATGGCAGCGCCATCTAGCGGGCCAACCATAGCGCCATCTGGTTTCTCCCTTCAAGCTAGACAAGTTTCATTCTTTGTAGTTTTTTCGTTTGACGCTTACTTCGTGGTCACGATCAATGGACCACCCTGTATACATAAATGATCTGGCGAACAGGGTTAAGCAGCCGGCTGAGGCTGTTTGCTGACTATGCTGTGGTTTACGGAAAGGTGTCGTCGTTGACGTACTGCAGATGGACACGAGCTAGCTCTACATGTAGAAAAAGTGTAAGCTAATGTAGATGAGCCGGAAAAACAAATCCATAATGTTGGAATAAAGTATTATTAGTAGTACGCTGCTTGACACAGTAACGTCGTTTGATAATCTGGGCGTAATGTTGCAAAGCCGTATGAAATGGAATGAACAAGTGAGGATTGCGGTAGAGAAAGCAAATGGGCACCTTTGGTTAGTTGGAAGAATTTTAGCAAAAGTGTGGTTCATCTGGAAAGAAGACCGCATAAAAGACGCTAATGCGACCCATTGTTGAATACTGCTCGAGTGTTTGGGATCCGCATCAGATCGGATTAAAGGAAGGCATCGATGCAGTTCAGAGGCGAGCTGCTAGATTTGTTACCTGTTACCTGTAGATGCTTCGGGAATTCAAATGGGAATCACTGGAGGGATGACGACGTTCTTTTCGAGGAGCACTACTGAGAAAATTTAGAGAAACGTCGTTTGAGGCATACTGAAGAGCGATTGTACTGCCGCCAATGTACATTTCGCGTTAGGACCACTGCGATGAGATTAGTGAGAGTAGTGGTATTCTAAGCCACACACCATACGGTGGTTAGTAGATTATGTATGTAGATGTCGATGTAGATGTAGATGGCAGTCCCAGACGTGCATGGGTTACGATGTTCTTGCTGCACAGTAATGGGACCCTCCCCTGTTGCTGTCAGACACGGACCGCGTGATCCTTGACGACGAGTATACCTGCCCCGTCTATCCCATGCATCCCAATATGACGCCATTCCCACATCCGAATGCTCGAAAAATCTGGATATGCACTATTCGACTAGCTGGCCAAATGCAACCTCTTCCAATCTCTATCAGATGCTGGTAACGCTGTCTCACTCGAGTATGCAACATCTCTGTATCCTTCACAGTTATCACTCAACATTTAACACTGTTCTCACCCCTTACATACCCTACAAGGTCTCGTAGACAAGTATAGCGCTAATGCACTCTGCTGGCCTTTCGAACTGTCACGGAGAATTGCAACTTTAATTCATTTACATACCCACTGATGCTGTGTACGTATGCGAGGTCAGATTGGTGTCGAGCCGTGTCTTGTGGGCGCATCAACTTTTTTATGAGACGGTGTTGACCAGTGCACGGCTCGTGTCCATGCCATTTATTGGTTGTCATTTCTATTACGGCACTGCCGCCTCGTTTTCTTATCCCATTTACTAGCGTCACTAACTTCCTGTCCTACTTGCTCGTGAGCAGCAGCAGCAGCGCGTATCGATAAGTGCACCGTGGTATCATCTCTGGAGCGACTTATAGTATTTCCGGGTTGTCGTGTATCTGGCAGTTTGGGGTGGGGTTGTTTGGAGAAGGAGACCAGACAGCGAGGTCATCGGTCTCATCGGATTAGGGAAGGATGGGGAAGGAAGTCGGCCGTGCCCTTTCAAAGGAACCAACCTAAATCAGGATGGCCGGACGTGGTGTCTGGCAGTTTGGTTCGAGTCGGACCAGGAGTGCAGTCAGGGACGGAGACCCAGCGAGGTCTGCACAGCCAGTACCAGCGGGAACGACCATTGGTTGGTCGTTCGGGCGATCGACTCATCGGCGACGTGTATTGAGTCGGTTCCTTCCTGTGCAGAGATGTCGGTTGTATCACCTCTCCATGGTTGGGTCGGAGCCAGTGTCTCCGGGACGTCGTCCGTTCGAATGAAGTCAGTGAGTTGGAGATGCACCACCAATGCTGTCGAGACAAAGCAGCAGTCCACTCGGTTGGTTGGCGTGGAGGAGCAAGCAAGTTCCCGTCGCGCGAAGTCGGGCTGGAGCCGCTGGCGGCGTGCAAGCACGGTTGGAGTGTGAGGTGCTGCTTGCGAGTGCTACGAAGTTCGTCACCCACCGATCTTGGACATGAAAGTTGAGTCTGTGGTGTCACTGCCAGACACCACACTTGCTAGGTGGTAGCCTTTAAATCGGCCGCGGTCCGGTAGTACACGTCGGACCCGCGTGTCGCCACTGTCAGTGATTGCAGACCGAGCGCCGCCACACGGCAGGTCTAGAGAGACGTCCTAGCACTCGCCCCAGATGTACAGACGACTTTGCTAGCGATGCTACACTGACAAATACACTCTCATTTGCCGAGACGATAGTTAGCATAGCCTTCAGCTACGTCATTTGCTACGACCTAGCAAGGCGCCATTACCAGTTTATATTGAGATTGTAAAACATGTACCGTCAAGAGCGATGTACACCAATTATGGATTAAAGTTAAGTATTCCAAGACCTTCGTACTTATTTTGCAATTCTCAAGACATTGTACTGTTCCAGACCTCACGCCAGTCTGCGTGAGCTTAAACGCGTGCCTTTCGACTACCTCCGAGTGGCTTGGCTGTCTTGCCAAGTCACTACAGAGTCCAAGCTTAACTTACTATCGAGCCTCAACTGTTTACATGTCTTCGTTTGATTCTGTGTGTCATATTGAAACCTTGTGGTCGTTTTGCTGGTTGCGTCGAGCGGAACTGATTTGGGTTGATTGGTCGATCGCCTGTCTGTCGGTTGGGTTGCCTTTCGATTAAGAGATTGTTGGTCAGGCTGCCTGTCTCGCTTAAATGGGCGTTAGTGTTACAGTCCCAGGCCGACCCTTGGAAACTTCTGAGTGCCGTTCCTTGTGTGCTACATAGTAATTTCCCTGTTCGGGTTTTAGTTATTTGCTTGATGTGCGGCCTTCAGCCGAGTTTTAATATTTCTTAAATTAATGTTCTTGTCTTGCCTTTAAGGCATGAGATTGTTGTTCTTATAGCGGCCTTCAGCCGAATTTTGCTTCAATCTTTTAAGGCCTTAAGACATTAAATCGTTGTGTTGATATGTGGACTTCAGCCGCGATTTGAATTCTCTTATTGTTCTTGTCTTGCCCTTAAGGCATACGGTTGTGATGTGTTGGTATCAGGCCTTCCGCCGAATTTGTTTCAATTGTTTTTAAGATTACGCCTTCTGCCGTCGGATTGAAACACTTCTTATTGCTTAATATGCGGCCTCCAGCCGAACTGCATTAAAATTAAAGTGCTAAGGTCTTCAGCCTGTTTAGATTGAAGATTTAGAAAATATTTTTGGGTGACATCTCCAGAAGAACCTTCTATGTCAATTTCTTACTTAGGCCTTGCGTCTTGGATTTTGAGAGTGGCCTTCAGCCGATATAAAACTAATCAAGGGAGGCCGATTAAAGTTTTAAGTGTTTTGCATTATTGTGTAGGATTGTGTGTAGACAAATAGAGCTTGTATGTTGAGTGCAACTTACAGCAACCTCATTTTGGCCCCTTTCCACAACCTAATCCGTTCTGTCCTGCTAGCCGCAGGTGTTTCAGGTGTAATATTCGTTATGTGACAAACGTCTCCACAAAGTTTGATAATTGTGGGACTAATGTTTCCGTCTCCTTCAGTGTATTTTCTTTATTCTTCTTCATCACGCGATTGTTTTTAGAGGTACGAGTGTCCTAGTTTAATGATGTCTGTTATGTATAAATAATGAAAACAACGCTCTCCTCGTTGAGTCACGTACGCAAATCATTAGAACAACGCAGCTGCGAAGAGGCAGACTCTGATGGAGTCGCTTGGCGCGCCACCTCTTGGGAAAGAGTCTGAGAGACTCTGAGACGGGCGTTTGGATCGCGACATCGGCCGGTTCATTGACTCGATCGGCTCCATCTCCCGCTCCGGCTGGGACGCCGGTTAAGGGCAAAACTGAGGCGCCGGTCGCCGCCGGGGGCCCTTGAGCATCGCCGCCGCACCTGCCGTCAGTGGGTGGGCGGCCACTCGTGGTCGTGGTCGCGGTCGCGCACGCGCCCGACAACGTCACGAGTACTACTGGGGCACGGCACGACCGCCCGCTGCTCGAAGCTGTCACGCCAGGTGCTCTCTCCTCGCACGTGCACAAGTTACCCGCTCGCTGTTTTCATTAAAGAAAATGCAGGCAGCAGCTCACGCGTAAACAGTCCTCTCATCGGCAGAAGCAAGTGGGTCCATCCAGGGTCGACTGCACGGTATAGGCTCTAGAGACCTAAAGTCGAATTTATGAAGTAAATTCAAGCAAAACACCTTAAGACTTAAGTGCGCGATGCCCGTACGCCAGGGTGTCCAACATTTTAGCTTTCCAAGACCACCCTGGAGGAAAAGTATATTTCTGCCTCACGTAATATAGTTAACATTAACAACAACCGCTGAAGAGAGAGAGAGAGAGAGACAGAGAGAGAGGGGGGGGGGGGGGGCAGCAGGAGGTGGTATATAGTTAACACATTTATGTAATTTCGAATTTATTAATTTATGACTCTTTATTGTAAAAAAGCTGGATGGAAATGACCTGACTTTCGAAATATGAGACTTCATTAATAATTATATATCTAAGTAATTACTAATCATAGAATTAATGTGACAGTTGACTTTGACTTTGGGAAGATAATGTATACCAGGTTCGATCGAAGCGGCTGCCATTCTCAGAGTGCTCTCACGGTGTTCGTCTGAGATTTTGGTTCTATTTTTACTCTGAGTGTGCTTTCCTCTCGAAAATAACTGTTCACGAATGTACGTTCTTCCAAACAAAGATGAAATATGTAACGCATGGCTGTGGAGCAAGGGAGGTTTCTCTCTAGACAGGTATGATTTCTAAAAGTGCAACACAGACATGTGATACAATTTTTTTTAGATGGATGTCAGATTGCAACTCTGTGCATTACAGCTGGAAATATTCTTGCAACGTATCCATATTGTTTGTTAAAGGTGTCCCATAAATACAAAAATTTTGATCATTTTTTTTCGAAAATTCTGAGATCGGTTTTCAAATTCTTGATTAAATCGAAAATTATGAATGTCTATTTCATCCAATCTTTGGGATTACGGTTGGCCAACGCTTTGAGAAGAAAAAAAAGTTTGCATTACTTGTGCCTGCCATAATTTCAGTTTCATTTGGAATGCTTTTATTGTTGAAAACATCGTACTGATAAGTAGGTTCCTACCTTGAAGACGCCTAAATAGACAGGCAAATCTATCAAAAATGCTAAACCTGCCACCCAGTTGGCATCGTCCAGTTCTGGCATGTTATCATTAACGATCTGAGCCGGCCGGGGTGGTCGAGCAGTTCTAGGCGCTACAGAGTGGAACCGCGCGACCGCTACGATCGTAGGTTCGAATCCTGCCTCGGACATGGATGTGTGTGATGTCCTTAGGTTAGTTAGATTTAAGTAGTTCTAAGTTCTAGGGGACTGATGACCTTAGAAGTTAAGTCCCATAGTGCTCAGAGCCATTAACGATTTGATTTCATTAATCATGCTATAAAATGTTTTGAACATCAGGCCTTGACTGCGCTATCTTGCTTCTGTAAAGTATACTATGTCACCATACGAAGAATCCACACATCTGACGAATTCCTGGAATCGACGATATTTCAGCAGCACAATTGTACAGAAATAACAGAGAATTTCCTTGTATTTCTATAAATTAACATCATTATACGTCTCTAAATCATTATTTTCGCAGTCTGAACTCTTCTAGCCGTGATATAGTAGACCAGCGCGTATGACAGATTGGCCGGTTATAAGAAAAAGACGCTGGGAGTCTGTGTATAGAACGGGTGGCAACGTAAGAACGGGATGAATCAGTGTGAGAATACCATAATGTGGCGCGAATTTCAAATTAAAAATATTGAATTTATCATAAGTTTACACAGAATGTTTTTTAAGCGTGGCTTACACCGAGCGAATGGATGTGAACATTCACAGAGATCTCTGCCATTCGCTTCTATTTGTGAACAAGCATCCACACTAGAGAGAGCAAAAGAGAACACGATTTAAGGAGCATAGCAAGAGAACACTGCACTATTGTTTCGTGATGCTAATAATCGGCACACAGGATACAACGCTATAATAGTTGGGCCACGATGCGAAACGTTGACAATCAGAAAGGATAATTTTTCATAATGAGCGCAATGTTTTTGACGAAATAAACAAACTAGTATAGGACAAGGAAAAATTAGGTGTAACCCGAAGGAAAACTAGCGTTTATACTCTGGTTTTTTATATATGGACACACGGTGAGTGATTGTTCCGCATTTCAGTAGCTGTGTGACATATCCGAAGCACATCAACGATTTGGTTAAAGTTCGACTAAATAAGATAATGCCAATAAAATATGGTTAATGAAATGCTGAGTGTACATACGTTCTGCCACATAAGCTGCTGGATAAAATCAGCAGTAGTTTGTTAGAAGGCAGATAGAGTGATCTCAAGAAATTATTTTTGCTGTGATCTCTAACACAGCAGCGACACATCATACATTTAATAATAGCTACTTTGAACGTGTCCAACGACAATCATAAGATCTTTCGTATATTTTTAATTTTAATCAGCATAATAGAGAAATATTCGCATTTGTTTACTTTCAGGGATTTTCGCTTTTAGTAAAATTATATATTAAGCATGTACTTATTCATCTGTCTCCGCCTGATGCAAGCACCAAACGAATTTATAGTCTTTCTCAAGTCCCCAGTTGAATCTTTATAGTGCTTTGACAATTTTTCACCAATCACATTTCTTCTTTCTTCTCCTTCGATGATTTTTCTGTGGTTCCCATGGACCTCAGGAACAGATGCGATACATATATTCTTCTACCAGCGGTATTAAATCTCTTCAAACCACTTCATCGCTCACGCATATCGTATCAACATCAGAAGTAGACAATATAGCAGAATAAAGTTTCCTGTGCTAACAGCCCCGAGGCGGAGAGTAAACGAACTCCCTTCGTCGGTTCGCTAATGGACGAACATCGAGTGGAACACGAGCGAACATTAGCGGATGCGAACCGAACGCAACCGAATACCTTTCGCTTTCGCTTGGGTGCCGTTTACACAAGAGAGACAGAGCGAGGTGGTGCAGTGGCTAGCGCACTGGACTCGAATTCGGCAGGATGACGTTTCAAATCAATGTCCGGCCATCCAGGTTTAGGTTTTCCGCGATTCCTCTAAATCCCTCCAGGAAATACCGGGATGATTCACTTAACAGGGCACGGCCGATTTCCTTCCCTGTGGTTGACACACTCCAATCTTGTGCTCCGTCTCTAACGACCTCGACGTAGATAGGTCGCTAAACCCAACCTTCCTTCCTTCATTCCTTCCACTAAAGAGAATTCTCGTTCACTCTTGGTCGTTGGCTGGTGTTCTCTCGGGTATCAACCATGCTAGACTGGCGCTTCCGTCCTGGCAAAGAGTGTAGTGTGGTAGCACCACGAGTGGCTGCGAGGAGCTCATTAAGGGGAAAGTGCCCCGTGTGCGACAACAGCGCGAGTGGTCAATTTGGCTATGAATGTTTATGGTGAAAGTTATGTAACAATTATCGTCATAAAATCATTTGACATCTATTGGTCTATGGTCAGCCCGGTGGTAGATGCCCAGGGGTTTGGTGGATTCTAAAACGGAGAGCAAATCTAGTGCGATGCACAGGCAGTATTTAAGTAACGGCCTTTCACATAACTTGGTTAATACAAGTCCAGAATATAATCCGTTGCATGTCATTGAGTTACGCCGGTTCGCCACATACAACAACTACAGAAACTACTGATAACGATTTGAGTATGCAGGCAGAACTTAAGTAATGGGCAGGGACTAGCGTAGCGCGATGCAGCTTGCTTTAATGTTGGCTCCGTGGTGTCACGGATACAGCAGCAGATTTTCAGTGCTGTGTACTCACATGGTTTACTCACGACTTATGATCGTATACTGCACGGCGAGGTATCGATAGCGGACGATAGCACATCTTCCTCGCGATGCGGTATTCACAAACTCACGTCCCTCTCACCACTGCATGCTTTGTGACATCACCACCCACTTTATATGAGATCATCGCCTCGGTCTTTTCTAGTATCTTGGAATCGAGCAAAGAATTTGTTTGCTCCTTCTACTATCTATTCACCAGGCTGCATGCCGTACTAAATGCGTTTCATTAAAATGGGAGCTGACTTTTCCAGTTTATCTTTACCGTAAATTTCTTGGACAACGAACACTCCTAACTACTAGAAAAAGATTACTACCATTCATAAAAAAAGCAATAGAACGGAGTGCAAAACTACCTAACAATATTCTCAGTGTAGGTGGCTGATCGTACTCCACGCTTGCATGTAATGAGATTTTCCAGACACAGAAAATATTTTCTCCATTTATCTGTATGGATTTAAGAAGTATGGCTTATGAGAAACACTTTTCATTTTTTTAGCACAAGATATCTTGCGAGCCACGGCTGCTTATTAATCCATCGATTGGAAATTTGACACTGTATGATTAACTGCAAACAACAGTCTGCGCACGTGGAAATACTAAACCTGCCGATACCACCTATATGATGTGACTCATGACGTTATGGGAATCTACAGATCAACAGGTTATGATAACTTGGATTTCGTACTGAAATTATTTGGTTTCATCGAGTCACATCCGAACTGTCACTAGCCCAACCTAAGTATCTGACTGTGCTACTGTTTAGCCTGTAGTCACATTTTCATTTCTAAAAATTCAAAATGTAGTACGTAAGCAGTATATAACATATAAGGAACATATAATACCAATTCTATTGTATTATTATTCTGTCTTTGATGGCGCACATATGGCGTCACACACCACATCAAAAATGTTCAAATGTGTGTGAAATCTTATGTGACTTAACTGCTAAGGTTATCAGTCCCTAAGCTTACACACTACTTAACCTAAATTATCCTAAGGACAAACACACACACCCATGCCCGAAGGAGGACTCGAACCTCCGCCGGGACCAGCCGCACAATCGATACACACCACATCGTTACATTCGTCAAAGGCAGAGTTTGGTACAGCTATCTTCAACACAATCAAACATGAGATATAGGTTTTCAAATGTGTGAGTGGCTTGAAGATATTTGAATAATAGAAGCCAATTTGACGTCCTGCCAGCCGCGTTTTCAGCAGACAGAAATATAGCTGCGGGAGTACACCATGGAATGTGATAGGACTTGTGCTACAAGTATATACACGGTACGTCGGGTAGGTGCACAGCTTTCTGTGAGTCTTTGCACACGACGTTGTTGTGTACGGGGAAATGTCACCATTGTGTGATTGTATGGATATTCAGAATGACCATGACAGAATTTTTGCTTGATGCCATGAATGACAGCTTGCTTTAAAAGTGGATAAATGTAAAGTAATGAGAATGGTGTAATGGTATCCAACTAAGTTCTCAATATATTAATATTTACATGAATTACACTGATGAGGTTGAATGTTGCATGAAATGTAAAATTTCACTGTAAAGCTATTAATGAGTAACACTGAGAGTAATTTAATTTCTTATACCTAATAATCTGAGATGAATCCGAAAGCGAAAGAGATAGAAGTTGAAGTCAGAGACGTCCGAAGTTGAAGTCAGAGACGTCTGCGAAAGACATAAACTAATCGTAGACCGAAATGTGCGTTAAGAAGGGTACAGCAGCCGCACTGATATCTTACTGTTTTTGGTCCTATTTGTGTAGAAGAATAGTTAAATTTGAAAGACTAAATTGTGTAATTAGGAAACGAAGGAGAGAAGGATGGAGCAGTGTGTTCCTTGAGTTGTTGAATTAAAATTACAAGCGTGTGCAACTGGAGAAAGGTAATTACTTTTGGGTGCGAGGAAGAAGCGGCCTAGTAACAATTACTGTAACAGGCTGTTACGTTAGTTGTAAAGGGTTGTAATAATAATAAGAAAACCAGAGTGATTGCTGCCACTAACGCTAGCTCACATACTTCGCGGAAATTTTCTCACTTAAAGACCGCAGATGCAGCCTAAATAGTCTTGGCTCTGGTTTGATAGCAGTCCATTTAAGAATGCAAGGTCCAAAATATCTCACTTTGGGCTAATTTAAATACCATGTAATTCATGAAAGACAATGGCCTGTATTCAATTATTGCACAAGGGATTTCTGTAATGTTGCGCTCTGGATGAGGTTGATGGAGGGTCCGGTGAATTTCAGTTATGGAAACCCCGAATATAACTACGGGTAAAAACGAATATTTATTGACTTCGATAACATAATTAAAACACTTATGGACATAATAAATTGTTACGATTGCTGGTGTCTGATACATAAGTTCCGTACTTGATAATATTAAACCTAGCAACTAAATTCGTGGTTTATGGGACGGGAACAACCAAAGGACGGGTTAATCATACACGCACGTAACACCCACATGCAGGTAATGTAGTTTAAACACGGGAGAAAACAAAAGAACAAAGGCATCCCACAATGACCTCATGTGGCTAGCAAACAGATGTAGCTCCCTCGATTTTAAGACTCGGTCTGAATATGTAAAGTTACCGTTGAAATTCACGAACCTAGATAAAAAACCTGAGCTGTGAAATACATTTAATTTTTATTCGTATGGCAAGAGGAAGATTACGGAAGTTGCAGCACAAATGGTTCTTAAACCAGAGCGTTATTACGTAGTGGTAACGAAATGAAAGTAAATACCGAAAAAATAAAAACTTTAGGATAAAGACATTAGAGCTGCACTGTATTTATCACAAAGGTAACACGATATAAAAGCTGAAGACACTTCAACATAAAAACAAACACGTGGTGGTAATGAACAAAGCAGGTACCGAACAATGGAAGCTACATAATAAAACGGATTGAAAAATCAGTGGTGAAATCAGAGTGGTATCATATGATGCACACAAACTTGCGGTTAGCAAAATGAACTGCTGCTTCAACTGAATCGTTACCCATTCAAAACAGCTGAATGTAATCTAGCTGCTGTCCAAAGTCATGACATGTGTGTTTCTGGTTTTTATATGACAAGAGCCGTGCAGCTAATGTAATTTACCACTGTGTGATATAACAAGGCCCACTCCTGAAGAAGACACTTTTGAAATATCGAAACCTAGGTCAAGGGCTAGTACAACTTTATTTTGCAACTGGTTGGCTGGGTTTCTTCAACTTTTCGAAATTTTGTTGTGTCTTCGATATGGTCATCAAAACTTAAGCGCCAAAGAAACTGGTATAGGAATGCGTATTCAAATACATAGATATGTAAACAGGCAGAAATCGGCACTGCGGTCGGCTACGCACGGGTGATGGCACACACCATCTACGATGTAGCGATGAAGTGGAGATTTTCTCGTACGACCATTTCACGAGTGTACCATGAATATCAGGAATCCGGTAAAACATCAAATCTCCGACATCGCTGCGGCCGGGAGAAGATCCTTCAAGAACGGAACCAACGACGACTGAAGAGAATCGTTCAACGTGACAGAAATGCAACTCTTCTGAAAATTGTTGCAGCCCTGCAGGATTCGTGGTCTTAATTCCATCCAGCACTGCTTCAGACTTTGGACTGGAGCCCATGGTACGTCGTGCTGTGGCACTTCTGCGTGCTCGCGGTGGTCATACACGATATTAGGGAGGTGTAATAGTTACTTTGGATCTTCAGTGTATGTTGCATGTGCTCAGTACCTAAATATTTCGAATATTGAATCAAAGTTTATCTGAATTACGTTCTTTTGGTTACTTAGAATTCATTAGCGCAGATAATTTACCTAAAAACCTGGCTGATTACAAAACACTAGTAATCTAAAACTTTGTCATTTTGCACAGTTAAACATGTAGATAACTACTGACTTCCAGATGGAGTAGATGAAAAGACATTTACACAGCTAATGAAGAAAACATATTTGCAACTTCTGCACTCATTTAGTTTCAGAGTAGTTATTACTAAAAACATTGTTACTGGAATCGAGTTTCATATTTAGGCAAAATAGCCAGCGTAATTCAATAGAAATTATTATCATATGTAAAACTTCGTACTCAAACGAATATCACTCCAGTATTCAGTTGCTCAGAAATATAAATCTCTACTTTTAATTTGCAAGAACTTAGTAAACAGCAATAGCTAAAGCTTGGTCTAAGTATGAGACAGGGTGGGATCCGTTTTGGTCAGTCTGTGGAATGTGATGAAATGTACAAGATCTATGTCCAACAAGAAGGAAAGTGTATCGCAGATGATAGTGCAAAAACAGTGATGAAAGTTGCTTAGGTATAATACTATAGAGCTCGTGTGATCTATAACTGGGAAACAATTCAGTGCCCGTTACCATTCTGTATCATCTTTCATGGAGTTAGACCAATTTCTTTTCAAAGAATACTGTAAACTCTCATTGTCCATTGTTTAGAATTTATCTGGGCCTGTCTCCAGTGGAATCCAGATTGTTTAGGATGATAGACAAAGTGTTTCTGCAGCATAACTGCCAAGCGAGAAAAAAATAAAGAATAAATAAAAGACAGAAAGTGGCAAATCAGAAGAAAGAATCGTAAAGTTTTTTTTCTCATGAGGGAAAAATTTTGGCCCGCGGACCTCGTTCATATAAATCTGTTACAAACGAGGTCATTGAAATTAGGACGTATAACTACAAGTTTAACAATGATCCAATGTATAGCAGTGGCACAGAAACTGAGGAGTTACAAATCAAATTTAAATTTAGGAACAGTTGTTACTGGAATTTTCATGGACATTAACGCTTTGTAGCAAAGACACTATCACTGAACGTTGGAAAGACTCACTGTATATTCGGAACCTGGAAGGGGACCTGCAGGTAAGAGTTGTTGCACTGTTACAATTTTGAGCTTTTGTAACTCATTCACAAGGTTTAGAAGCTTATAATACGAATTCTTCTGGAGTCAATTCGGGAACAATTAGTAGAAGCCTGTTCAAAGGGCACGGTTTATCAGCAGATTTATTTCTTCATGATATTTGTCTTAAAAAATCAGCAGCTTAGTTCGTGTAATCACCGCCAAGAATAAGATGAATCTTCATGAAGACGAAGTCGCTCACTATTGGTAATGCAAGGTAAAGCTACGCGTTCTGGCCCTAGATGGGCCAGTTGGTCCGACCGACCACCGTGTCATCTGCTGCCGTTGGAGTCACTGGATGCGGTATGGAGGGGCGTATGGTCAGTACACCGTTCTGCCGGGAGTTGTCGGTTTCTTACACATTCGAACCTCAGCTAATCTGCACGTAGCTTCTCATGTGGCCCTCATCAAGCTGAGTGCATCCCATACCAGTCCTACAACTAAGGAAAAGTCCATGGTAAGACCATCTACATCCATACTTCACAAGCCACCTTACGGTGTGTGGCGGAGGGTATCTTGAGTACCTCTATCGGCTCTCCCTTCTATTCCATTCTCGTATTGTTCTTGGAAAGAAAGATTGTCGGTATGCCTCTGTGTGGGCTCTAATTTCTCTGATTTTATCCTCACGATCTCTTCACGAGATATACGTGGGAGGAAGAAATATACTGCATGACTCCTCGGTGAAGGTATGTTCTCGAAACTTCAACAAAAGCCCGTACCGAGCTACTGAGCGTCTCCCTTGCAGAGTCTTCCACTGGAGTTTATCTATCATCTCCGTAACGCTTTCGAGATTACTAAATGATCCTGTAACGAAGTGCGCTGCTCTCCGTTGGATCATCTCTATCTCTTCTATCAACCCTATCCGGTACGGATCCCACACCGGTGAGCAGTATTCAAACAGTGGGCGAGCAAGTGTACTGTAACCTACTTCCTTTGTTTTCGGACTACTGCATTTCCTTAGGATTCTTCGAATGACTCTCAGTCTGGCATCTGCTTTACCGACGATTAATTTTATATGGTCATCCCATTTTAAATCACTCCTAATGCCTAATCCCAGATAATTTATGGAATTAACTGCTTCCAGTTGCTGACTTGCTATATTGTAGCTAAATGATAAAGGATCTTTCTTTCTATGTATTATGAGCACATTACACTTGTCTACATTGAGATTCAATTGCCATTACCTGCACCATGCGTCAATTTGTTGCAGATCCTCCTGCATTTCAGTACAATTTTCCATTGTTACAACCTCTCGATATACTACAGGTTCATGAACAAAAAGCGTCAATGAACTTCCGATGTCATCCACAAGGTCATTTATATATATTGCGAACAGCAACGGTCCTACGACACTCCCCTGCGTCATACCCGAAATCACTCTTACTTCGGAAGACTTCTCTCCATCGAGAATGACATGCGGCGTTCTGTTATCTAGGAACTCTTCAATCCAATCGCACAATTGGTGTAATAGTCCATATGCTCTTACTCTGTTCATTAAACGAGAGTGGGGAAGTCAAGAAACACGGCATCTGCCAGGGAACCAGTGTTTATAGCCCTCTGAGTCTCGTGGACGAATAGCGCGAGCTGGGTTTCACACGATCGTCTTTTTCGAAACCCATGCTGATTCCTACAGAGTAGATTTCTAGTTTCCAGAAAAGCCATTATACTCGAACATAATACCTGTTCCAAAATTCTACAACTGATCGACGTTAGAGATATAGGTCTATAGTTCTGCACATCTGTTCGACGTCCCTCCTTGAAAACGGGGAAGACCTGTGCCTTTTTCCAATCTTTTGTAACGCTCCTCTAGAGACCTACAGTACACCGCTGCAAGGGGGACAAATTCCTTCGCGTACTCTGTGTAAAATCGAACTGGTATCCCATCAGGTCCAGCGGCCTTTCCTGTTTTGAGCGATTTTGTTTTTCTATACCTCTGTCATCTATTCCGATATCTACCGTTTTGTCATCTGTGCGACAGTCTAGAGAAGGAACTGCAGTGCAGTCTTCCTCTGTGAAACAGCTTTCGAAAGAGACATTTAGTTCAAAAATGGTTCAAATGGCTCTGAGCACTTTGGGACTTATCATCTATGGTCATCAGTCCCCTAGAACTTAGAACTACTTAAACCTAACTAACCTAAGGACAGCACACAACACCCAGCCATCACGAGGCAGAGAAAATCCCTGACCCCGCCGGGAATCGAACCCGGGAACCTGGGCGTGGGAAGCGAGAACGCTACCGCACGACTACGAGATGCGGGCTAGACATGTAGTATTTCGGCCTTTAGTCTGTCAGTACCACAGACACAGAGTGTCTGGCCATATTGCTTTGATCAACCTACCGCTTTGACATAAGACCAAAATCTCTTAGGATTTTCTGCCAAGTCAGGACATAGAAGTGTACTTTCCAATCCGTTGAACGCCTCTCGCATAGCCCTCTTCACACTACTAGCCGCGCTAATCACTCAGCTAGAGAGCCAGAGAAAGTCACTCACTACCGTCCAACGTTATTCAGATATTCACATCTTGAATAAATTGCCAGCAACCATAAAGCTTTATTTAGTGGTAAGGTACAGGCTGAGAGGAAACTGACTGACTTTTTATGGCCAATCCTTTCTATTTCATTCAGGAATCTGTTACCAGGTCAAATTGGAGTACTTCTTATTAACTATATGTCGTAACACGAATGCTATGTTACAGCAGATATTGGCACAGCTTCGGCGATGTAATTTGAAGTATAGAAGTAAACCTTGTAAAAATGTTTTTGAGAGTTCTTCACAACAATACGAATTTTGTTGTGCGTTTCAGTAAACACGAATTTAAATATTTTTGATAACCCTGATAATTAATGTGCAAAAGCAAGGTATATTAAATTATGTGGGCTGGATAAAAAGTGGTGACAACGCTGTTACTATTCGTACCAGACTTTATTTACAGACGATTACCGTATTACATGCCCTCAGTATAATCGCCCCAAATCTTGATTACCTTCCCCCAAGGAGATAGAAGGCGTTGTTCACCGCGAGTGCGTTCACGTCCGTCGGTGTCTTGTAAGGACTGCCCTATGCCAAGGATGATGTCTTCTCTTGTGTTGTAGCGTGTGCCTCTAGGAGGTTCCTAAGTTTTGGCGAACAAGTCGTAATCACACGGACTTTTATCCGACGAACACGGTGGATGTTTCAGCATCTTCAGTTCCCACGCAGAGAGGAGGTCCTGTACGGGGTTCAAAATGTGAGATCGACATCGTCACGAAGGATGAGGGGTGAAATAGATAGGTCTCTGTGTGATTACACAGAACACTTCCTGGCATGCGCAAGGACGCAAGAGAAGACATCAGCCGCGCCATAGGGCGGTCACTGAGAGACATCGACAGGGATGGACGTGCTGGCTGTGTACGAATCCTCCCATGTGTGTCGGGAGGGGGGGGGGGGGGGAAGGTGATCGAGATGCGAGGTGATATTGTTGACGACATGCAACCCGCATGACGTCTGCCAATAAAGTCTGGTACTAATTATAAGTGTTGCCTCTACTTTTTATACAGCCCTTGTATTCACTTGTATCCAATTGCTGGAAAACCATCTCCTCTGGGGTCTGTGGAAGGAACCTTAGCATGTCTGTCAATTTGCAACTATTCATTGTGTATTCTTGTTTTTATAACTTGTTTCACATCCTCCAACATCTCACTGTGGCTCTAATGAATGTAGGTGTCGAGTCCTTTGACTTGCTGGCTACCCTCTTGATGTCAGCATAACTGCTGTAACACACACTAGCGTTGATTACCTGTCCTCACCTCCAGTTCATTGGCATTACTATCATAATCACGTAATCCCTTCCATCCATTTGAATGTGAATTCTGTACCAGTTATTCGTTTCTGAGTCTCTCCTAGTGACTGTCAATATGAATACCTCTTTTCCTCGATTTTCAGATTGAAAATCCATTTCTTACTCCCTTGGGTGAAAACTGGAAATACGCACTATAAGTTTTCCTCTCTGGACACATCATATTTATTACTCAAAAGCAGTCTCGGCAATTTTTAGGAGACTACACAGCAGTTTTATGCCAACGCCATTCTGCAATGGTAACACCTGTTCCCGTCACATCATCGAAGTTATGCGCTGTCGGGCTGGGCTAGCACTTGGATGGGTAACTATCCGGTCTGCCCAGCGCTGTTGGCAAGCGGGGTGCACTCAGCCCTTGGGAGGCAAACTGAGGAGCTACTTGATTGAGAAGGAGCGGCTCCGGTCTCGTAAACTGACATACGACTGGGTGAACGGTGCGCTGACCACATGCCCCTCCGTATCCGCATGCATCTACATCTACATCTACATTTATACTCCGCAAGCCACCCAACGGTGTGTGGCGGAGGGCACTTTACGTGCCACTGTCATTACCTCCCTTTTCTGTTCCAGTCGCGTATGGTTCACGGGAAGAACGACTGTCTGAAAGCCTCCGTGCGCGCTCGAATCTCTCTAATTTTGCATTCGCGATCTCCTCGGGAGGTATAAATAGGTGGAAGCAATATATTCGATACCTCATCCAGAAATGCACCCTCTCGAAACCTGGCGAGCAAGCTACACCGCGATGCAGAGCGCCTCTCTTGCAGAGTCTGCCTCTTGAGTTTGCTAAACATCTCCGTAACGCTATCACGGTTACCAAATAACCCTGTGACGAAACTTCAAATCGTTCCGCACGCATACTCCCAGATATTTTACGGACGTAACTGCTACCAGTGTTTGTTCCTCTATCATATAATCATACAATAAAGGATCCTTCTTCCTATGTATTCGCAATATATTACGTTTGTCTGTATACTGCAGCATCATCCGCGAAAAGCCGCATGGAACTTCCGACACTATCTACTAGGTCATTTATATATATTGTGAAAAGCAATGGTCCCATAACACTCCCCTGTGGCACGCCAGAAGTTACTTTAACGTCTGTAGACGTCTCTCCATTGATAACAACATGCTGTGTTCTGTTTGCTAAAAACTCTTCAATCCAGCCACACAACTGGTCTGATATTCCGTAGGCTCTTACTTTGTTTATCAGGCGACAGTGCGGAACTGTATCGAACGCCTTCCGGAAGTCAAGAAAAATAGCATCTACCTGGGAGCCTGTATCTAATATTTTCTGGGTCTCATGAACAAATAAAGCGAGTTGGGTCTCACACGATCGCTGTTTCCGGAATCTATGTTGATTCCTACAGAGTAGATTCTGGGTTTCCAAAACCGACATGATACGCGAGCAAAAAACATGTTCTACAATTCTACAACAGATCGACGTGAGAGATATAGGTCTATAGTTTTGCGCATCTGCTCGACGACCCTTTTGAAGACTGGGACTACCTGTGCTCTTTTCCAATCATTTGGAACCTTCCGTTCCTCTAGAGTCTTGCGGTACACGGCTGTTAGAAGGGGGGGCAAGTTCTTTCGCGTACTCTGTGTAGAATCGAATTGGTATCCCGTCAGGTCCAGTGGACTTTCCTCTGCTGAGTGATTCCAGTTGCTTTTCTATTCCTTGGACACTTATTTCGATGTCAGCCATTTTTTCGTTTGTGCGAGGATTTAGAGAAGGAACTGCAGTGCGGTTTCCTCTGTGAAACAGCTTTGGAAAAAGGTGTTTAGTATTTCAGCTTTACGCGTGTCATCCTCTGTTTCAATGCCATCATCATCCCGGAGTGTCTGGATATGCTGTTTCGAGCCACTTACTGATTTAACGTAAGACCAGAACTTCCTAGGATTTTCCGTCAAGTCGGTACATAGAATTTTACTTTCCAATTCACTGAACGCTTCACGCATAGCCCTACTTAAGGTAACTTTGACATCGTTTAGCTTCTAAACAGCGTCTGTGCCTTTGTAAAAATTTCGGCAGAATTTATCTCTGGCTTCTGCCAGCTTTCTGTACCTATAACGAATTCAGCTTTGGTGCTTTCTATCAGCGTTTGAAGTTCCGGTACTTTACCAATGCAGCTTTGACAGTTTACAATTACAATACCGATTGCCGCCCAGTCCACGCCACACAACCCCTGCTACCCGTGTAGCCGCTTGCTGCGTATAGTGGACTCCTGATCTATCCAGCGGAACCCGAAACCCCCACCACCCTATGGCGCAAGTCGAGGAATCTGCAGCCCACAGGGTCGCAAAACCGTCTCAGCCTCTGATTCAGACCCTCCACTCGGCTCTGTACCAAAGGTCCGCAGTCAGTCCTGTCGACGATGCTGCAGATGGTGAGCTCTGCTTTCATCCCGCTAACGAGACTGGCAGTCTTCACCAAATCAGATAGCCGTTGGAAGCCAGAGAGGATTTCCTCCGATCCATAGCGACACACATCATTGGTGCCGACATGAGCGACCACCTGCAGATGGGTGCACCCTGTACCCTGGCATCCTGGAATGACTCCCCCCGGTATGCACACGGAGTGCACATTGGTTTTCTTCCCCTCTCTTGCTGCCATATCCCTAAGGGGCCCCATTACGCGCCTGACGTTGGAGCTCCCAACTACCAGTAAGCCCACTCTCTGCGACCGCCCGGATCTTGCAGACTGAGGAGCAACCTCTGGAACAGGGCAAGCAGCCTCAATGTGGGCAGTATCCCGGGCAGCCACAGTCGTAGTCCGATCGGGGGATGTGTGGGACGAGCTGGCCATCCCCGACAAACCCCCATCTGGACCCCCACAGTGATGCCCATTGGCAACAGCCTCAAGCTGTGTGAACGAAGCCAACACTGCCTGATGCTGGGAGCGAAGGGATGCCAACTCAGCCTGCATTCGAACACAGCAGTTGCAGTCCCTATCCGTGCTAAAAACAGTTGTGCAAACAACGTCTGAACTAATCTACAGAGAGCACAAAAAATTCGGCACAAAATTTAAACTGTTATTGAAATACAAGATTGCCTAGTAAATGCAGTAATGCTGCTACTTGCGCACTGCTGACACACTGCTCCGCGGCGGAAGGAGACTACGCGATTTTACACTATTCAGGTACTAAAACGCGTTGCTGCAACTCTCAAATACTATATTACGCTCGAAATTTATGAATTAAACAATGCAAATACCAAAAACACGCAAAGAAATTAAGAATTAAACTACGTAACAAATAAGTGAGCTAAGAGTATACGACTTGCTGCTGCAGCCGCTTATCCAACGGCGGCAGGGAGCACACTGGCTGTGAGCAACCGACAATGGCCGTTCAAAACAAAAACAGAAGACACACGACTGCGCGAATTTACGCTATTCAGGTACTAAAACGCGATGCTACAACTCTCAGATACTAGAATACGCCCGAAATTTATGAACTAAACAATGCAAATACCAAAAACACGCAAAGAAATTAAGAATTAAACTACGTAACAAATAAGTGACTAAGAGTATACGACTTGCTGCTGCAGCTGCTTATCCAACGGCGGCATGCAGTGACGCCTGTGGTCTGAGGATGACACGATATCCGGTCGGTATTGTTGGGCCTTCCAAGGCCTGTTCGGACGGAGTTCAGTTTTAGTTTTATAACAGTCTTACTGTAATCTGCAGCACTGTGGATCTTGAACGAATGGGTAAAACATAAGGTAAGAGTAAGCGAACTGAAGTTTTTAGAAGTCAGATATTGTTTTTGTTGTTATAGCCTTCAGTCCAAAGAATGGTTTGGTACAGTCCATCGACAGTATTCTATCCGGTGCTTGCCTCTTCATCTCTGCACTACCACTGCAACCTACATGCGTTTGAACTTTCTAACTGTATTCAAGCCTTGGTCTTTCTCTACAGTTTTTCCTCTAATTTTTCTTCGATTACCAAACTGACCATTTCGTAACGCCTAGGAATATGTCCTATTAACAGATCTTCTTTTAGTCAAGTTAAATATAATTTTTTTAAACATTAGGAATAAGTTGTTTTATGACTGGCTCTCTCAAGGCTATTAATAGTTCTGACGGAATGTCATCTACTCCAAGTGTATTATTTCGACTTAGGTCTTTCTCTTTCAGTATGTTCTGATTGTATCACACCTCCAAGCTCATCCTCATCTACGTCCTCTTCCCCTTCTGAAACATTGCTTTCAAGTTCATCTTCCTTGTATAGCCCTCTATACAGGGTGTTACAAAAAGGTATGGTCAAACTTTCAGGAACCATTCCTCACACACAAAGAAAGAAAATATGTTATGTGGACATGTGTCCGGAAACGCTTACTTCCCATGTTTGAGCTCGTTTTATTACTTCTCTTCAAATCACATTAATCATGGAATGGAAACACGCAGCAACAGAACGTACCAGCGTGACTTCAAACACTTTGTTACAGGAAATGTTCAAAATGTCCTCCTTTAGCGAGGAGACATGCATCCACCCTCCGTCGCATGGAATCCCTGATGCGCTGATGCAGCCCAGGAGAATGGCGTATTGTACTACAGCCGTCCGCAATACGAGCACGAGGAGTCTCTACATTTGGTACCGGGGTTTCGTAGACAAGAGCTTTCAAATGCCCCTATAAATGAAAGTCAAGAGGGTTGAGGTCAGGAGAGAACATTTGCACTGAAATGAGGATTGACACATTGTTGGATGAAACATTCGCAGAAGTGTACCCGTGGAGGCCAATCAGCTGCTGATAGTGCCTGCACACGCTGTACATGGTACGGAAACAACTGGTTCTCCCGTAGCACTCTCCATACAGTGACGTGGTCAACGTAACCTTGTACAGCAGCAACTTCTCTGACGCTGACGTTAGGGTTATCGTCAACTGCACGAAGAATTGCCTCGTCCATTGCAGGTGTCCTCGTCGTTCTAGGTCTTCCCCAGTCGCGAGTCATAGGCTGGAATGTTCCGTGCTCCCTAAGACGCCGATCAATTGCTTCGAACGTCTTCCTGTCCGGATATCTTCGTTCTGGAAATCTGTCTCGATACAAACGTACCGCGCCACGGCTATTGCCCCGTGCTAATCCATACATCAAATGGGCATCTGCCAACTCCTCATTTTTAAACATTGCACTGACTGCAAAACCACGTTCGTGATGAACACTAACCTGTTGATGCTACGTACTGATGTGCTTGATGCTAGTACTGTAGAGCAATGAGTCGCATGTCAACACAAGCACCGAAGTCAACATTACCGTCCTTCAATTGGGCAAACTGGCGGTGAATCGAGGAAGTACAGTACATACTGACGAAACTAAAATAAGCTATAACATGGAAATTAAGCGTTTCCGGACACATGTCCACATAACATCTTTTCTTTATTTGTGTGTGAGGAATGTTTCCTGAAAGTTTGGCCGTACCTTTTTGTAACACCCTGTATACTCCGTCCACCTTTCAGCTCTCCCTTCTTTGCTTGTGACTGGCTTTCCATCTGAGCTCTTTGTATGATACAAGAGCTGAGATGGATATTTCATACGTGTGGGTATAAATAGTAGGCGGTGTAGCCCCTGGAGGTGCGTGGGAAGCGCCAGCGCCGCCCCGGTACCTGCTGGCTGCGGCGGGAGGCCGCTGACCTCCGGAAGTGATCCCCCCCCCCTCCCCGCCCCTCCCACCAGACAGGCACCTGCCCGCCGGCATGAGACGCCACGGAGCGCGGCTCGACCGCCGGCCCAGCCTCGCGTCCGTTTTATTGCGCCGCAGGTCAGCCGTGAAATACTGGCCGCGGCCGGCCGCTATCCTGCCCCACCCCCCTCCCCCACCCCGTGCCGCACCCCGCGGGGACTGCGAGCTATTTTTCCGAGAGCTGTTCCGCGCGCACGTGAGCCGCGTTGATTTGCGTTTCGCCGTCCGCGGCGCGCGGCTATTGACTCGTTGCGTGCGGCCACATCGCCTGCGACCGCCGGCGCGCCACGGGGCTGTGCGCCCAGTGACCCGTATCGCTGCGCAGGTCTATCCGCCGGAACGAACCACCGTGCTACTGCCGGCCGGCGTGTATCGCGGAGCGAAGTGCAGCAGGTGCTCCGCCGCGTCAAGTAGAGTCGCTCATGCAGCATATGTTCGCTTTATCGGGCAACAACGAAGTTACTGACTGTGGATCTTATCGTCAGAATGAAAATAATGAAGTCACTGTAAAAAAAGTCATTAATTTTGGCACTTATCTTGAATGGATTCCCATGTAGATTTCGTCGAAGGTGTTATTGCTCATCTTGCTGATTGTAGGGTGATTCCACTTTGACTGCTAGAAGGTCCAGATCTGTCATTTGCGATATTTGAATACCTAACAAATGCGTTTTCAGGAAATTCTTAATGATCAAACAATCCCAGATCAGAACAACGGTATAGTAGAAATAATTTTTGACTTGATGTTCACGATCCACATTTTTATTAAACTTCTTGTAAATACACAAATACTGTTTCTTAATTGTCACATCATCAAGAAAACAGTTTTGTATCAATCTTCATGTATTTAATTTCCACTTTAACCAAACACAAGCCTTGACTGTTCTTTTACAAAGTGAAATAACAACTTAACTTCTTCAAAGTGAAACAAAGATTGCTCTGTGCGCATTCATGCCAAAACGGTTACAACTAAGTCAAAGATTATGACAGTCTCACAGAAATGAATACACACAAGAACCATATCGCTGTAATATATCGATACATCGGAGTACCTATACATTAATAAAACCAAATGTGAATATTGTCAAAAAATATGTCTGTTACTTCGCAGAAAAGTAGTACGATATTACTGGTATCCAGAACTGGGGTTGGAGTGCCGTAATGGATACGTAAATAAAGAACCATTACAGGGGCGAATGCGGGAAAATTTCCCATCTGAATGAATTAAAATTTTAAAACTTTGGAGGTCAGATTTCATCGGCGTTTGTTTTGAGCTACTCTTGTAAGGCTGTACAAAGTTTGACAGTACCAAGCAGAATTTATGGTTGTTCCACGTTCAAGAAAATATCAATGAGAAGCACACCTTGCCTATCCCAAAATACTGTCGCTATCAGCTACCTTGCTGACAAGGTCTGCAAACATGGACTGTAATTTTGTCTCGCAGTTAACGTGTTTCACCCAAGTCTCGTCACCGGTTACGATTCGATCGAGTAATGAACCATGTCTTTGGTAGGCCCCCAGTAATGTCAACGTTTCCCCCATTCCCTGTTCTTTATGGTGCTCAGTAAGCATTTTGGGCAACCATCGTACACAAAATTTGTGGTAGCCTAGCTTTTGAGTGACAATTCCAAACAACAAAGTCCGTGAAACTTCTGGAAAGAAAGTGAAAGCTCCGTTATTGTGAAGCGACGGTTTTCACGAATCGTTTCATCAACTTTAGCTACAAGATGGTCAGTCACAATGCTCGATCGTCCACTCTTCTCTTCATCGTGAACGTTTGTTCGGCCTTTTTTCAACCGAAAGCACCATTTCCGAGCGGAACATTCACTCATAACGTTGTTTCCGTGCACTTCGCACAGTTCACGATAAACTTCTATGGGTTTTAGGTTTTTTTCCAACAAAAACCATATCACAGACCGCACCTCGCAACTAGCGGGATTTTCGATTGCAGCGCACATTTCAAATACGAATATCGAAAAAAAATAAAATAAAAGAACAGACGCGCAGAGACGTTCCCGCTGTCACGCATGGATGCCAGCTGAGCACATACCAAAATATACGTGATCGGCGCTCGCCTTGTGGCGTCAGACGGAAATGTTCCCTGTTTTCTGAATAGCCCTCTTATATTTGTTGTGCTTAGTAGATGCTCACGGTTGGTGGGTTTTTGCGTTATATGTTACACCCTAAGAATATATACTGTTTCTAAGCACCAACACATTGAATGTCTCGTGAACGAATCATTATTGACACCATTTGTTGCAATAAAATGACAGAAACGTCATATTCGTGGCTAAAGAATTCTCGTAGCTGTTTTCGCGTTATAATTCGCGTGTTATGGGACTGATCCATTTTAAGGCAATGACCCACTGAAGATTCATGAAAACGTGTCTTTCTTTTTAGGATTTGTTATAATGCCAATTAATAACATATCAGTGATAAACACCTTTAGAAGACAGCAACATAAAATATGAAGTAGCAAAATTTTCTGTGTAGCGCCACGTTCCACGTTATGGTTCAAATGGCTCTAAGCGCTATTGGACTTAATATCTGAGGTCATCAGTCCCCTAGACTTAGAACTACTTAAACCTAACTAACCTAAGGACGTCACACACATCCATGCCCGAGTCAGAATTCGAACCTTCGACCGTAGCAGCCGCCTAGTTCCGGACTGAAGCGCATAGAACCGCTCGGCCATGACGGCTGGCCCCACATTATGGAACTGCGAGTGTTTCAGGAGAGAGTTCGCGTCCTAATCTGTGTGAATTTTTTTTATTTATGCTGTTTCTAAAAGGTTGTGGCACTTTCCTATGAAATTAATAGAAAAAAATTCTGTAATATTTGATGTTATGCAAATACAAATACACTTCCCTGTCAGTAGTGAGTTTGTTCGATGTGATGAACTTTAATAAGCTGATATCCTTACTAAGTAGGCAAGTATCTTTAGTTTTTGCCATATTATTCGTTCATGGACATTGAGGTTTTTGTTTAGGTATACCACAGATAGAAAAAGCACGTGAAAAACTTTCGCACTATTTCATGGTTTAAACTAGATGCAGACAGCTGGGGTACACTAATTCCGTCCCAAGGGGTATGGGGTGGCGGCAGGAAGGGCATCCGGCCGCTCCTTAAAATTAATCATGCCAATCCGACCTTAACCATGCCGACTCTGATCAAAATACGGGACAAAGGCACTAGCAAAAGAAGATAGAATACCGCAGATAGAACAACATGACTAGCATATGGTGAGAAAAGTAAATATGGGTTTAAACGGAGCTAACGTAGGAATTTTCGTGAACAATGTGTGAGTTTTGCGAGGCAAATAAATCCGACAACTGCCGCTGAAGAGCGCTCAGAGCAACAATACCACGTTACCAGAATGAGATTTTCACTCTGCAGCGGAGTGTGCGCTGATATGAAACTTCCTGGCTGATTAAAACTGTGTGCCGGACCGAGACTCGAACTCGGGACCTTTGCCATTCGCGGGCAAGTGCTCTACCAACTGAGCTAGCTAAGCACGAGTCTCGGCCCGGCACACAGTTTTAATCTGCCAGGAAGTTTCATATCAGCGCACACTCCGCTGCAGAGTGAAAATCTCGTTCTGGAAACATCCCCTAGGCTGTGGCTAAGCCATGTCTCCGCAATATCCTTTCTTTCAGGAGTGCCAGTTCTGCAAGGTTCGCAGGAGAGCTTCTGTAAAGTTTGGAAGGTAGGAGGCGAGGTACTGGCAGAAGTAAAGCTGTGAGGACGGGGCGTGAGTCGTGCTTGGGTAGCTCACTTGGTAGAGCACTTGCCCACGAAAGGCAAAGGTCCCGAGTTCGAGTCTCGGTCCGGCACACAGTTTTAATCTGCCAGGAAGTTTTAATACCACGTTAACCATTTCGTGCCGTGTGTCGACGGCACGGTTTCTAGTGAAGCTAGATATCCCGTCTGCGCGCACGTCAACGATAGCTGCCTCGTCCCGTGTACCGACGGAAGTGAATGTGTACGTGGAGATGGAGGAGATTTTCTAACGTCACAACGTTGCGGAGCATTCCCAAACATGAAAAGTAGAATAAGACCCGTCAGACCTCAATCCACGTGGAATGTGTTTCCATCGCGAAGCAGTCAGACACGCCATCCGTCGTCACTGTTACACGCTCTGAAACGACCTGCTACATCTCACGAAACGTGCTCCCCATCGTGATTTGCCACCGGAACGCTATCCAGCGCTAGTTATTGGATGCATCTCGCATATAAATCACAAGGTTTGTTTACGAAAATGGTAGCGCGTGAAATAGTTGAGTTACCGGAGAAAATCGCAAACAAGATTCTGGACTCATCGATGGTAGAGCAACGCTGCGTATGCTGCACAATAACCTGACATAGATACCAATAAAAGTTGTTAATTAACTCAGTTGGGTTTCCACCACATTTTCGGCTTTGAATGTATATAGTTGTAACGTCTAATATAAGTTCGTGCGTGCATAATATCAGTATGTTGTCCTGACTACCTTCACTATTATGAAACGTACATCGTCACATAGGCTTCGAAATCGAGATTCGTTTCGTAATTTCATTCGAATGGAAAAGGAGATTTTTTTGGACTCCAGTCACCATCACTGAAAAATATACGCCGGCCGAGGTGGCCGAGCGGTTCTCGGCGTTACAGTCTGGAGCCGCGCGACCGCTGCGGCCGCAGGTTCGAATCCTGCCTCGGGTATGGATGTGTGTGATGTCCTTAGGTTAGTTAGGTTTAAGTAGTTCTAAGTTCTAGGGGACTGATGACCTTAGCAGTTTAGTCCCATAGTGCTCAGAGCCATTTGAAAAATATACTTCCCAGCAAGATACAGACATGAGGCAACCAATAAAGCCAAGACAGACATATCTTTCACACTTCCAGTGTGTAACTTGTGTTTACTTTCTGACGTAGACTGGCAGTCACGTTAAGATTTCTGGCCAATGGGGCAACATTCCAGTCGTTGGCCAATGCAACAAGGAGTGCAGCAAATACATTATCCATGATATATAACACCAACTATTGCAGATAACACTTATTATGTTAAATCAATAAGAAAGTCCCAGAATCTTCTGGAAAACAAAAGATGAAGGAAAATGGCAATAGCTAGTCGCCAACCTGCTACCATTTTGATTATAGTTTATGAAACGTCATCTCAGAAAAAGTACTGACACACAATATTTTTTTTGCGCAACACAATCTGACTTTCAAAAATCCCTACAAAAGAATGGCCCTGACTAACAATAACCTATACGTTTCACAAATCGCTTACCTCACAAAAATCTTCGTTACACGAACTACTGCAATACAGCGAGCGCCACTACTGCCAGCTAAATAAAAGATTCAAACTACGGAAGGCACTTAATACTGATAGGCATAGTTAGCGAATGAAAGATTTTAATAGGGAACAAACAATGTATTTACCATAATAGTCATCAAAAGTCTTAATATATATAGCAGTTCATGGCATCCAGTCTTACAAATTTCAAAATTCCGCCATTTCTCTCCCCACATCCACCACTGCTGGCGGCTCACCTCCAACTGCGCAACGCTACACGCTGTTCACATCCAGCTGCCCAACACTATAAAGGCAGACAACAATGCAAACTAGCCACAGACTGCACACAGCACAGCCAGTGATTTTCATACAGAGCGCTACGTAACGTTGCCAATAAGAAAACATAAACAGCCTACTTACATAGCCCCCATGCTCCCCACAAAAATTTTACAAATTGTTTTGGGCACTGGCCAATAATGATTTGATACAATTTTTCATAATTACAATAACAAAGAAATCAAATGCACACACTTATTGATACAATGTTTGTCAAAAGCTAAAATTTTCTCACAGTCCTGATCATTCATCACAGTAAAATTGCAGTGTTTTTCTCAAAGTCTGAGCAGTAAAAGAAAATGCACATGGAAGTAGCGGATTTCCATGCAGTCTTGAGGAAGTAGCGTTCTCCTTCCAACGGAAAGACAGTGCTGACTCTTGACATGCAGACAGGTAATGCGCCACAAAAGAGCAAACCCACCACAGAGTCATTCGACGTTTTGAAGAATATTGGTAGGTAGGTCATCACAGAGCAGACCCACTATAGTCTTGGTAGAGATTCGGTATTGGTGGGCCACCAGGGGTGCACACTCATTGCAGTCCTTATAGAAATAATGGTACCGGTGAGTCAGCAAAGGTGTAGACCCACTGTAGTCCTTGCAGAAATAATGGTATTGGTGGGCCATCAGAGACGCAGACCCACTGTAGTCCTTGTAGAAATAATGGTATTAGTGGGCCATCAAAGATGCAGACCCACTGTACTCCTTGTAGAAATAATGGTATTGGTGGGCCATCAAAGATGCAGACCCACCGTAGTCCTCATAGAGATGGCCAGCAGCCATCTGTTGTGACTGTGCAGGTGCATAATCACCATCAAAGAGCCTTGCAGACAATATGGCAAGTCCATGAACCACCACTTGCGCACTCACAAAAGTTTTTTTTTGAAATGTCCTTAGAGCCAGCAATGCTGTTATCCAGTCCCATGCTGAATTATTAGCACACATGCAAACACTAACAGTCCCAACTTCGCACATATTGTGCATTACTATGACCAACAGAAACGTGTGCAGTGAAATGTAACTTAATTTGAAGAACTGGTGTCTATACAATTATAAACGTACAACATAAGAATACAATTACAAAGGTACAAAATACATAATTAAAGAACATAACAATACAGATAACATTTGTAGTACAGGCTTTACAAAAGAATCGAAATAACATATACATCAGTGTTACAGGAATTATGACATGAGTACATACGTAAAAGATCAGAATAACTTTTGAAACATCAACTTCACACATGAGCATTAAAACAAAACAGAATAAATAATGTCTAAACATCTTTACGAAGAAAATAACATAGTATTTGAAAAATTCTACAACATAAATCTTATTAGCTAAACACATAAAGACAGGAAAAACACAAATATACAAAAGTACACAAACACATAGCAGAATAACACAGGGGGAAAGGACAGGGTTTGTTTTCAGTGTAACATTTGGTACTGCAGTATTTTGCAAACAAAACCTTTTTTTTCTTGGAGATCTCCCTTCGTTCATCATTATTCCCAAAAAGTCCTATCTATACCTGCTTTCTGTACTTTTTTCGTATAGCTTCTCAATGCATTTCTTCCAATTCATCGCAATTCATTCTCTTATATAGTCTACCCCCTCTTAAGCTAACTTAAATCTACTGAGCTCAGATGCTAAACTAAGGGATGAGGCAATGCAGCAGCACAAAACAATTAATAGAAACAGCAATGAAAAAAATGGAAATTGTCAAAGCAAGCTACAGTAAATCCAAATTACCAGGCAAATGCAACATTACAACTAATATGAGCCAATGTGCAGCAACAAGAAAAATAAATCGGTAGTAAAACTGGCTTAACAGAGTAGTACAAAGTGAAATTTAATAGCACTATGCCTGGAAAACAGCAGCAGCAAATGCAATAACTTATATCTAAACATGACAAAGCTCAAGCAGAAAAAATAGTACTCTATATGGCCATGTTTAATACCTATGTCACATCTTAATACTAGAGTGATGCATCACAATTTATTCTACAAAAGAAATTACCAAGTACTTGAAAACAAAATTATGTATACAGTTACTCTTATTAATCCCTTCTTATTGTTCTTTCCTTTCCAAGTGCTTCTTTTTCAAAGAACGTGGATGATAAAATTATTATTTGATAGATCTGTTGACAGAAAGTTTTCACATTAGCAAATGCATTTAATTTTATTTTATTAAACCAATGCTGCAACACAGCTGGAAAACAGATATCAAATGAAATAAGCAACTATGTACAAAGCATAAAATATCATTCAATAGTCATGTGGCATTTCATAAGTTAGTAGAAATTCTCTCAATTCTCGTGGAAAGACGCTTGTCATAATCAGGTGTGCAGATGTAAGTATCTTTCCAAGTAATGAACGTGTCGTATTTGCGATGCTTTCTACAAAGGAATGTCAATAGCGAGGATAATGGCCTCTTTTTTTTTCTACCTAATGACTTTCTTTTGTCAGACGACTACCTATCAGCTGGGCGCCCAAAACGCATTACGTCAAGGTCACTTAACTTTCTTACTGAAATATTTATGACAATAGTTTCTGCTACAGTGGCAGTCTCATATAAAAAATTTCACAGGTCAAGAATTTGCGTTACAAATGTATAGAAACAAAATCCTATAAATACAACAGTATCCAAAAAATTTTCAGTGACATTGTGATACATTCACACATGTACACACATTTCATGATTCTAAAGTACGATTCTTGGTTTCCAACATCCTTTTCCACAAATGAGAGTCCCTAACCACTACTCATTATTCCTTACCTTATTATACATATACATATTTGTCGACACTTCTTCAATATTTCATCATAAGAAATATGAAGCATAATCAAATTCCTCATATACGGTATCATCATTTTATTGATCATAAACATACCTCAACAGCATAATACATATCGTCGTCGTAATAACATCATAACATCTCAGTCAATTCTCAAAATCGTCGTTGCTTCCTCCAGTAATTTCAAAACCTAAAAAAAATTCTCTGCTCATTTCAATAGTGTCATCTACCTCAAACGTACTTTAAAATCATGATCCCATGCCAAATACATCATTCAAAGCTCTCATAGGATCACAGTGGTTGCGAAAAAATATGAACAGTTCACAAAGTACAGACAAAATACAATTTCGTAAGTGTGAAGTTATCCAACTGTGTAATTACGTAAACATATGTCACTGATGTAATAAAATAAATATTTGTGTCTCTCAGTTAAATGATCAGATAGCTGTGTAATTCTGTGTTATTGATTTCTTTCATAATCCGTTCAGATGGGTTACAATGTGGTGAGTACAATGAAATATAAACAGGTTTGATTTTATGGTTCCAAAGCATGTGTAACCAAACAACAGATCTGAATTGCGGTCCGTTATCTGAAATGACTTTAGCAACGTGGCCAAATTCACATAAGAAATTTTTAACAAAGGCGTTGGATACAGACCGTCCAGTGGCTTTACGTAACAGAGTGAAAGAAACAAATTTTGAAGTAAGTTCAACAGCGACTAGAACGTACGAAAATCCATTCGATGTTCTGACAAGGGGTCCCAAGAGATCAACGGCAGCAAATTCTTTGAATTTAGAAGGAATGATAGGAAACAACGGAGCACGATGTGAGATAGTAGATGGTTTCGCCTTTTGACGAAGTTTACAAATAGACAAGACTCTTCGAATTCTCTTTTCAATATTGTTAAAATAACAAGTCATCCAAAGAATATGATAACATTTTGTGGACAAAAATGTGCGTAGCTGAAATGAATGTACCAAATGAGCTTATTAACAAAATCATCTGGAATGCAAAGTACCCATAGCTTGTCATCAACAGTGCAGCGTTTGACCAGTATGTTGTTTCTAACCAGATAATAATGCCGAATCTGTGTGTGTGTCTTTTCAAGCCATTTACTTTTGATGTCTTTCCAAATCGGACCTTTATCTTGTTCATGAGCAACGTCTCTTCAAAGATGTGGTGATGAAGTTTTCAAAGGCGACTTTCTGAATGTAAAGTATACTGAAATTTTTCTCGATGTTGCCTTTTGTGTTACTTCTCTCAAGCCCAGCCGGTGCACGTGACAGTGCGTCCATAGCAATGTTCTCCTTGTTGGGAATGTAGACTATTGTGAAGTGGAATTCTTGCTGAAACAATGCCCAACGTTTTAACCGGTCATGATTTAATTTTGAAGACATAAGAAATTGTAATGCACGATAATCACTGTATACTTTTACGTGCTTACCAGAAAGAAAGAAACGGAATTTCTTAAATGCCCAAACGATAGCTAAAGCTTCTAATTCAGTAACGGAATAATTTTTTTCAGATTTTGTTAGCACTCGGCTAGCAAAAGCAATGGTTTTCTGAACAGTAGTGTCATTTTCCATGGCTTCTTGAAATAAATGGGCACCAAGACCGGCTTTAGAAGAATCCGTGCTAAAGCAGAAATCTTGTGACAGATTTGGATGAGCTAGTATTGGCGCGTTAAGTAACGCTTCTTTCAAAGAATTGAATTCCAATTGTGCTTGTTCGTCCCAGTTCCAAATAGTAATTTTTTCAGTGAGAGAACAAAGTTTTGGTGTAACTAGAATTTGCATATTGAGAAAACGACGGTAAAAATTTACGAGACCTAGAAAACTGCGGATTTGTCTTTTTGTGGATGGAACTGGAATGGCTCTGATTGCTTCTAACTTTTCAGGATCCGCCTGAATACCTTCAGAAGAAATAATATGTCCCAAAAACTTCACCTTTGTCCTACCGAATTCAGACTTTTCCAAGTTAACTGTAATTCCAGATTCTGCAAAAATATGTAACACGCTGTTGAGGATACGATTGTGTTGTTCCCATGAGGCTTCTGCTATCAGAATATCGTCCACATATAAGGTGATGTGACGTTTTAAGAACTCAGGTAATATGGAATTAAGTCCGTGAATGAATGCTGCCGAAGAAATGTTCAAACCAAAAGGAAGTTTCCGAAACTGATAACAAACGCCGAAACAAAGGAAAGCTGTGTATTTTCTACATTCTGCATGAAGTTCGATCTGATAAAAGCTGGATCTGAGATAAATAGAAGACAACACTTTTACACCATTAAAATTTTGAAGAAGTTTTTCCAACGTTTGCAGCCTGTCTGTTTCAGGAATGATGATAGTATTGATTTGTCTCGAATCTAAGACAAGCCTGATCGATCCATTTTTCTTCTCAACAACATGTAATGGATTGTTGTATGAGCTTACTGCAGGCTCAATAATGCCCTCGTCAAGCATAGATTGTATTTCTGTTCTAACACGGTCCCTATAATGTGCCGGAATTACGTATGGTCTAACACAAAATTTAGTATGTTCACGAACACGAAATTGGTATTGAAATCCCTTGATTGTTCCTGTTTTGTGAGTAAAAACTGTGGAATGTGCTTGTAAAATCTCAAAAAGGTCTTGCCTATCAGTGTCATTACAATTCTCAATTGTTTGACTTTTATTCTGAATTGACTCATTAGTATCAAATGCGCCATCGATATCATCCCTGTCAGTACTTGCAGAGTGATTGTTAGTGTCAAGTTCCGTCGAAAATTCCATACTGTCGTCTAACAGGAGATAAAGCCGATTAATTTCTTCGTCATGGTTTGAGAGCCAATCTTCAAATTTCAAAGCTATTGTCTTACCTTCTTTCTCTAAACTTATTTCTGCATCGTGAAAGTTTAAGATTGCCTTGTATTAATTAAAAAAGTCTACTCCCAATATAATTTCCGTCGACAATAATGGAACAATAAGAAAGTTCATAGAGAAGCTGTGGCTTTGACAACAGAATTCTAAGTTGGTTTGTTGGCGTACATCTACACTTTTTCCAAAGATTGCACCTTGTAATTTAATCTTACGTAACGGAAATGTGGGGCAATCGTTCGATTTGTTGCATTTGCTAAAGACTGTTTCACTAATTACTGAAATGGGACTGCCAGAGTCAAGTACTGCCGTAAATTTTACGTCATTTACTGTAATGTGAATCACAGGATAGGCAAAGTTGTTATGTTTTACGTCGTGCTCCTGGAGTAAGATGTCCCTAATGTCTTCCATTTTTACGTAATTACTAGCTACGGCAGCTGCATCGTCAGTTTCATACGTACGTTTTCTGGCTGCCAGCGGTATGAGTCATTGCCTATTGTCTCTTTGTTGGCGCGCTTCGTTATTGGGATTTGGAGACCTAACTTCTACAAATTCACCTTGTTGAGAGGGCCCTGATCTGTTTGAATCCCGCCAGTTCTGATGCAATTCAGCTCTGTCGTTACGATCATATCGTCTGTCGTCATGTCGGTAGATTCCATAGTTTCTTTCATGTCAGTCACGTGGTGGAGAATTTTTCCCTGAATCGTAACTGTGCACTGGACCATTGCGTCTAAAGTTATTCTGTCTCCCTTGATAATAATTATTTTGGTTCCCAAATTGTGTGTTTCTCTGATTGTATCTGTGATAGTCACTACCACGGAGAGGTGATCTTTCCCTGTAATTATTACTACTCTGCCAACGGTTGTCATATGGGTGGTGTCTGTTTTGGTCACGATTTGTGTTGTGAGAATAGTCTTGTTATGTCCAGTTATTATTTCTTTCATCGCGGAATTGCGACGGATGTGACCTGTAATTGTTGTGTTCCTGTTTTCGCGTTCCGCGATTGTCAGTGTCAATCTCTAATTCTTGTAAGAGTCCCTGAAAAGCTTCAATGTCGTCTTTGCAACGTCCGGCCAAAATAATGTGTCGTAAATGTTCAGGGAATTTGATTAAGCAAATTCGGATGAGTTCTGAGGGGCTGTATAGGTTTGACAGGTACTGATTCTTGTGCAACATGTCTTCAAAATATTTCACAAGACTGAAAAATTCAGATTGTTCGAAATGTTTCATCACTATGATGCTATGTTTTACTCGGTCTTGTGTAGCTTGAGACCAGTATGCTGAGAGGAAGGCATGATAAAATTCTCCTTCACTGTGGCAATCGTGAATGACCGATCGCATTCTTACAGCTGGTTCATACTCTAAATAGCCACGCATAAATTCTAATCTGTGCTCTAATGACCAGTTGGGAGGAAAACAATGAGAGAATTGATGGAGCCATGCTTGTGGATGAATGTCGTTGCCAGAATTGTTAAATGTTTTGAATTTACGTGTTGTAATGAACAGCTTATAGTCAAAATCATCATGTCGACGAGTCGCATGTCGGTCATTGTTACGTCGTTTCGGCGGTTCCACCTCAAAATTCGGTGTACCTTGCCAATTTCTTTCATAATTTCCGAAGTGCCCTGAGTTATTATTTTGTGGCTGTTCCGTATTTCTATGTCCCTCTTCCCGTATTGGAGCGCAAGTGGCCTCTAAAATATGTAATTCCTGTATTACTTGTGTCAACTGATCTTGTACTTCCCGGATTTCTCTTTGGTGTTGCGTATTAATTTGATTCTGATTTTGTTTGAATTTGCTAATTTGTTCGCACTCTTCTGTGTCATTAAAGACTACCGGTTTTGTGTCATTCAGATTATCATCTACCTTCATAGATAAATTATTTAGCTGATCCAAAAGTTCAACTACTTTCTCTGATAATGAACTAATTTCCTCCATGTGTCTTTCTGAACCAATTTTCAGAGTATCTACTGTGTCCTTTAAGTTTTCCTGAGTTTTTGCAAATTGTGTAACCGAATCGGTAGATGCAACTGAGTCAATTTTAGCTTGCAAGGTGTCGTGATTTTCATGAACTATAGTTTGCAGTTCCTTTATGGCTGCTTCATGATTCTGTAATGCATTTTCATGACGCGAAAAAATAGGTTGGAAATGCTCACAAATTTGTGTTTTTACGTCATTACAGACTTTTTGACATTTCTATTCGATTTTATGTAACTCAAGAGTTAAATCTTCACGTGTTTGTTCATGTGTGGTGTCTAACTTTTGAAGATTTTGTTCCATTGCGTCTAAATGTTGCTGTGATTGTCTCTGGTGTTGTTCCATTGTGTCTAACTTTTGAAGATTTTGTACCATTGTGTCCAACTTTTGAAGATTTTGTCCCATTTGTTTCTGATTTTGTTCAAGCGTTGTGTCTAACTTTTGAAGATTTTGTTCCATTGTGTCTAACTTTTGAAGATTTTGTTCCATTGTGTCTAACTTTTGTAGCCTTTGTCCCATTTGTTGCATTAACTGTAATAACAATGCACTGGTGTCTGAAACATGTTCCTCAGTGCTTTTCGGCAGTGAAGTTGCACCGGCAACATTCACATTTTGACAAGCAGAAAATGTGTCTTGACTTATTTGAGGACACAAAACCTGAATCTGCAGTAGTTGCAAAATTGTGTCCTGTCATTCCTGATTCCTGAGGCGGGCTGTTGCCGACCGATCGATCGATAATGCTTCCCTGTTCACTAATTGTTTCACTGTCTACACCATTGTTTGCTGCCCGCTCCATTTCCCTATGCACAATTACCAAATTACTACTTTGAACATTAGTTAATTCATTACACGGTGGCGCTAACACACTGCTTTCGTCTTCACTGTCATTTCTCAGTTTACTTTGGAGCCTAGTATTACGTTTTCACACGCCATTATTGTCACAATATTTCACACGACAACACAGAAAAGCACAATTTGAAGAGCACAATAAGAAAACACATTAACATAGCATTGAAAAAGATATCTCGTTAATTGCAAGCGCAGCTGCGAAATACTTGATGCAAATCTACATGCATGCCACAACTGTTTTACTGTACAAGAATGAAAAACTACAACTACAAAGGAAATTCTCTCTACAATTACGCGCTAGCAATAAACAAAAGCTACACTAATTACACAAACTACAAGAAAAAATCAGAAGATTCCAGTGTGGTATCCTCGGCTAAGAGTCGACATATGAAACGTCTCCTTAGAAAAATTACTGACACACAATTTTTTTTTTTTTTGCGCAACGCAATCTGACTTTCAAAAATCCCTAGAAAAGAATGGCCCTGACTAACAATAACCTATACGTTTCACAAATCACATACCTCACAAAAATCTTCGTTACTCGAACTACTGCAATACAGCGAGCGCCACTACTGCCAGCTAAATAAAAGATTCAAACTACTGTAGGCACTAACTACTGATAGGCATAGTTAGCAAATGAAAGATTTTAATAGAGAACAAACAATGTATTTACCTTAATAGTCATCAAAAGTCATAATATATACATCAGTTCATGGCATCCAGTCTTACAAATTTCAGAATTCCACCATTTCTCTCCCCACATCCACCACTGCTGGCGGCTCACCTCCAACTGCGCAACGCTACACGCTGTTCACATTCAGCTGCCCAACACTACAAAGGCAGACAACAATGCAAACTAGCCACAGACTGCACACAGCACAGGCAGTGATTTTCATACAGAGCGCTACGTAACGTTGCCAATAAGAAAACATAAACAGCCTACTTACAAGTTCACAATACAGTCAAGTATACTGTGGCTTCAACATGAAAGGTGCGATTGTTTTATATGGTAAACTATGTGTAGAGGTCGTAACTACAAATGTATATTTGATATTTAACCATGAAAGATTGTGCCGAAAACGACATTCATTTGATAAACGATCATTTTGCCATAGCACTGAAATGGTATGCTTTCACACGAAAGCGTTAAATACAGTAAGCCTTTCACTAGCAAAATGTTGTTTCGTGTCATTTTATAATAACAAATCGTATCGAAAACGACTCGTTTTAGAGAGAAATTGTGCTGGTGCTTTTAAACAGTGTTTATTCATGCCTCATACAGTGTTATTAGAAACCCACCAAACCAGGACCAAGCGAGGTGGCTCAGTTAGTAGCATACTCGACCCGCATTCGTGGAGGACAGCGGTCCAATGCGCATCCGGCCACCCTGATTTAGGTTTTCCCTGATTTCCCTAAATCGCTTCAGGCAGATGCCAGGATGGTTCCTTTGAAAGGGCACGTCCAACTTCCTTCCCCATCCTTTCCTGATACCATGGGACCAATGACCTCGCTGTTTCGTCCCCTGTCCCAAATCAATGAAATCAGAAATTAAACTCCACATGACTTAATACAGTACGGCGTCATCCAAGTTCTGCTTGTGCCGTAAAACCGATGCGGCATCTCATTCCCTACGTTCCTCTCCATAAGGGGAAAAATCTAACTGGAAGGTTTTTCCTTTCACGAGTCGCAACGTAGCGTAAGATGAAATTTCTCTCTGTGACACCACAAGTTCCTCGTCCAAGCAAAATTGGTTTCTATGTCACAAGCAGGGTTTACTAGATGCTTTACTGGCTTACGTCGTTTCCAGCTTAAATCCGTATTTAAGACCGCCGTTCTGCCCACAGGCGGGGGAGTCGTGACCGACCGATCGCATTGTTATCCATCAGCCAGTGACGTCATGTGGATACGGTGGGGATCAGCCGTTGTCCGGTCAGCAGACCTGGTGCCGCTGCTCCTGGTTGAAGTAGTTCCTCAGCTGGCATAACGAAGGAGGGAATGTTCCGTTCCAGTCTCCCCCAACGAAAATTATCTGGCGGTACCGGAAAGCGAACAAAGGTCCCCTGGGAAGCAGGCTGCAGCACTGACCACTCAGCTAAGGCCGCGGACCAAGTCCGTATTTGTTGGTGTTATATTATAACTTACATGTATGAATATCAGCTATTTCAGTGCACCAGCGCATTGAAGATCTCTCAAAAATGCATCATTACTGGTGCAGTTTGTTGGGTAAAATGATGGCTATAAATGTAGTGAGATTAGCCTTGAATCCCTACTGTTTTCCTTGTATGTCAATGATTTCTCGTCGTTTTTGTTCACATGCAAATGTCGTTTCTAAGCAGCTGATCTCCAGCTTCACCTAAATGAGAGACCTAAAAACATCAGTACTGCGATCGTCCAGATAAACGATGGTTTGTCTTCTTTGGTAAGATCAATGCAAAATCTGGGACTTCAAATATGAAGAAGTTCCAAGTAATCTCCGCACCCCATCAGAACTTAGTAAGTTAAAAAAATGGTTCAAATGGCTCTAAGCACTATGGGACTTAACATCTGAGGTCATCAGTCCCGTAGACTTAGGACTACTTAAGGCTAACTAAGGACATCACACACATCCATGCCCGAGGCAGGATTCGAACCTGCCAAAGTAGCAGCAGCACGGTTTAGGACTGAAGCGCCTAGAACCACTTGGCCACAGCGGCCGGCTAGTAAGTTATTCCAATGCAGTTTCAAAAACAGTGAAGAACTTGAGTGCAGCTTTCTATGAGAATTTCAACTCCTGTGTCCGTACCTGTGCCCGTACATAAAACAAAAACATTCGCAAACTCGTCTCTCGCTGCCATCTGCCTCGGAACAAATTACCCTGTACTCTGTGCACACATAAACGGCCTGTTGGTTGTAAAAAGAAACTGAAGCACTTCTGTCACCCTCACACCAGTTCTCCAAAAATTAACGTAAATTGCCAATTTTCAAACAGTAAAGCAAATGCTCCCTTCTTCTCCCATTTGCGCTTCTTTGCCTTTTCATTTCCCAGTCAGTCATGTCACTTTATTTTCCCCTATCAAATTTATCCTCTACCCCGTCTCTCATTTGCGTTGGTACTAGCCCTCATAGTTTTCTTGTAACTTGGCGCTATTATTATACTTCACATGAACGAGTGTAATTTGTGACTGTTATTTCTCTTTCGCATTAATAATTACGAAATGTTCCGTTATTTATTACATATAACATTCGTATCATAACGAATGTATTGCAGTTTATGTACAGTGCTTGGTTAGATGATGCAGGAGAGCCCCTCTTGGCCCCAATCTTTCCCCGTTAAATAAATAAATAAATAAAAATAAGTACTAGTGGTTAAAGTCTTTTCGTATTTGGCTCTTTTTATACCACAGCTTGCGTAGTATGAAAGTATGCTGGGTGTCCCAGGAGGAATGGTCAATATTCAGGGACATGACAGGAACGATCATTCTCAATCTTCAGGGATATGACAGGAACGATCGTTCAATATATATATATATATATATATATATATATATATATATATATATATATATATATATATATATATATAGCTGTACTATGATTACGTTGGGGCACTGTAGAGCCTTCGAAGCTCCTGATAGGTTGAGTGGTGAACGTCCTGACTGACGCTGCACAATCTGTGCTTTTATTCTGATTGAAACAATTTGGAAACATACAGGTTAGCGATTCCAGTACTGTAGGAGAAGATATTGAATATACATACATTTTTGTAAGGTCTACAGACTGACAAGAAATTTGTCCATCGAGTAAAATGAGCCGGTCTTCAATAATTCCCTTAGGCTCATATTAAATTGAACGTTATTAGTAGCTAACTTTTTATGGTTGCTAGTCAGTTACTGAAAATGTATGATTTTGAATAATGGAAAACTTTCTGGAACAAACTGACTTTAAATCGTTATAAAGATTATTCTTATTTCTAGTATTGAGGCCTACCCGTGATCTAGGGGTTGCGCCTTTGAGTAGTAAACAACAAATCCTGGGTCTCAGTTTCAACCCAATCACTGCTTAAATTCTGAATAAAAGTCATCAGCAGTAGTAACCGAAGACTTTCGGCATAAGAAGTCATACCCGTTCTACCAACGGTCTTGTCAAAGAAGGCGAACAAGAGGACAGAGGTTCAAGGCACACCCTAACCTTTCAGGTGAGGAATTGCCGCTAAAAGTGGAAGAATCACCAACGATCAATGACTTGAAGATGCTTAAGGCATTGTAAATCACTGCATTACTGACACACAAGTTGTATCCATAGGACATATGACCTGTAAGTGAAAATGTGTCATGGCAATCTCTCCACTGGCAAAAGACTGCCGGTTAGTCCCCCAAATGGACCTCCTGGAGGGGACCGGCCAGAGAGAGGTGACCTTGGAAATACATGGAATAACCAACGAAAGGGTAACTTTCTACGAGTCGTGGCATGGTGTCTGAAGTCTGAACGTGATAGAAAAGCAAGAAAATCTGGGAAGGGAAACGCTAAGGCTCAAACTAACTGTAATGGGGGTCAGTGAAGTGAAAGGAAAAGAAGACAAGGATTTCTGGTCAGAAGCCTACAGGCTAATGTCAATAGACAATGATATAGCAGCAGGAGGGTTCATTACAAAAGAAACACAGAGGGGAGAGTGTGTTATTGTGAAGAGTTCAGAAACAGGGTTGTTCTCATCAGAATCGACAGCAAACCATCTCCAGTAACAACAGCTCAGGTACACATGTGGACGTCACAAGCTGAACAAGAAAAGATAGGGAAAGTGTTTAAGGATATGGATCGGGTAATTCAGTACGTAAAGGGAAAGCTTTAAGTCTTCCGGTGCTCATTACTCATGGATTTCTCCTTCACGCTAAGTGGCACTGACGTTTCACCAATTAGATATACAGGTTAGGCCTCACTGTTTACTTAAATTAGTTTCAGCGTAAAATCCTTTTGAATAAAAAGTGCGGCATGAATCAGACTAAATGGATATCGTAAATTGACTATGTTTCCGATACTTGGGACGTTTTATATTTGACGAATCGTCACTGGCTCATCCAGGAAACAGAATAAGCCTGGATTTTCCATTTAGATATGGCCAGAAGCACGCCATCAAAGAGCTCCAGAGCGACACCAATTCTAAAGAAGTTAGGATATCAGAGTGATCAGCGATGTGTTTGACACATAGCTTAGCGGAGAGGAAACTAACTGAGCATCAATGTATGCGTACTGCAATGATGTGCAAGATGGTGAAATGGGTGGAAAACTGACTAGACTCACATTTCTAATATGAAAAGTGTCAAACACGAGTACGAATCTGACAAACTTCTCTACAAGCAGAAGCAGCATTCAGACTATGCTCAGTCACTGTTCAACATCGACAGACAGTACTTCTCTACGGATACAGGGTTTATTTTGTCCGAGCGGTCTGAGGCGCTGCAGTCATGGACTGCGCAGCTGGTCCCGACGGAGGTTCGAGTCCTCCCTCTGGCATGGGTGTGTGTGTGTTTGTCCTTAGGATAATTTAGGTTAAGTAGTGTGTAAGCTTAGGGACTGATGACCTTAGCAGTTTAGCCCCATAAGATTTCACACACATTTGAACATTTTTTGTTTATTTTGTCACTAGCACAGGCAGTCCTGCCGCTGCATCCGAGCTCTGAGTAATTACCTGCAAGCCCATAGTTGTTAAAAATATTACAATTATAATGACTAATAATTTTAATAATGTTTTATCATAACTGTAACAACAGCGATCTTGTATAGTTATTGTTTTAAAAAAGAGTAAAATCAGTCTAGATCGTAAATGGTGTTTATATCTCTGGTAATCGATTTCAGTCATAGATCCTCAGACCTGTATGTCTCTTCATTGGTGACTCATGGAGTCACTGTGCGGAGAGCGGATATACGTGCTGGGAGGCAGCTGTCGATACGGGCTAATTGGTATAAGTACTGGTCTGAAGATGGTGTATCTACAACTGAAACCGATCACCAGAGAAATAAACACCATTTGCGATCCAGACTGATTAATTTTTTGTTGTTGTTTTCATTCCGGATTTTTCTTCAGGATGTATAAACGTTACCAGGAACGGAGTTTCATGCTCTTATGATTGAGTTACTAGCTTTTAACTGTATTTCATTGACATTGAGATCCGATATAGATTAAAACTACGAACACAAACTCTGGTATAAGCATTTGGTTGTCATTATATTCAGTTGTGCCGTGTGAGAAGAGAAGCAGTTTTCCAGTTATTCATGTTTGTTTCCATGTTTTGCCATATCACTGCGGATTATCTATTACACAATTTTCCTCGGGGATCAAGATTGTAAGTGGAATTGTGTACATCGTTTCGAATGACGAAGATGTGTCAAATTTAATGTTCTTCAGAACGCCATTGTAGGTCGTAATAATTTGTAAACGATATCGTATAATTTGCGATAGCAAAATGTTGTCAGTTACAAATAATGCTATGGCCACAGTTTTCAAAAGAAGGATACCCGCTTTTGACTGAGGAGACAGCGGATGATCTCCTTTTCAGAAAAAAAATCAGTGAGTCGGTAGTTGCCCGAATGGGGTAGCGGGAAGCAGTTTAATACTCCATTATGTGAATTAGGTCTGTGTAAGTAGTCAGATCAATTGGCGTTCTGTATGTGCTCCACTCCCGTTGTAGTTATACAGTATAAGACACAGAATCCACAGCAGAGAAGTTATTCGACATTAAAGCTTCGACGTATCTACACCCCTCGATTTTCTGATCCATGCAAAGTGACTAAATTGCGGACTTCGAATGTTGTTGGCCAAGCAGTGTTATGTATAAAAAGTTTACGATTTATATAACGCATATTGGACTTTGTTTTTGGACGGTTTCACTGTCAGTAATTACACTGAAGCGCCGAAGGAACTGGTATAGGCGTGCGTGTTCAAATATAGACATATGTAAACGGGCAGAATACGGCGCTGCGGGCGGCAACGCCTATAGAAGACAGCAAGTGGCTGGGGCAGTTAGAACAATCATTGCTGCTACAGTGGCGTGTTATCAGGATTTAAGTGGATTTGAACATGGTGTTGTGGTCGGCGTACGAGCGATGGGACACTGCATCTCCGTGGAAGTGATGAAATGTGGATTTTCCCGTACGAACATTTTAGGAATGTACCGTGAATATCAGGAATGCGGCAAAACATCAAATGTCCGACATAGCTGCGACCAGAAAATATCCGGCAAGAACGAGACCAACGCCGATTGAAGAAAATCGTTCAACGAGACAACCCTTCCACAAATTTCTGCAGATTTCAATGCTGGGGATTCAACAAATTTCAGTGTGAAAACCCTTGAACGAAATATCATCGATATGGGCTTTCGGAGCCGAAGACCCACTCTTGTACCCTTAATGACTGCACGATACAAAGTTTTACGCCTCGTCCGGAACCGTCAACAACGTCATTGCAATGTTGATGACTGGAAACTGGTTGGACGAGTCTCGTTTCAAACTGTATCGAGAGGATGGCCGTGTACAGGTATGGAGACAACCTCATGAATCCATGGACCTTGCATATCAGCAGGGGCCTGTTCAATTTGGTGGAGGCTCTGTAATGGTGTGGGGCGTGTACAGTTGGAGTGATATGGGACCCATGATACGTCTAGATACGACTCTGACAGGTGGCACGTACGTAAGCATCCTGTCTGATCACCTGCATCCATTCATGTCCATTGTGCATTCCCCATACGTCCATAAATGGCTCCAGGAACGCTCTTCTGAGTTTAAACATTTCCGCTGGCCACCAAACTCCCCAGACACGAACATTATTGAACGTATTGAAACACGTATGTAACATAGCAGCGATGGTGAGGCACGTTAAAATCTTTGACCAGAGAGCCTATTATCGTGGTTAGTCTGCGCTTGACCGCGCGAGTGTTGCGAGCTGTTCGCTAGTAGTCGTCGTGGAGTACGCTAGTAGTCGTCATGCAGAGCAGTCGGTCAGTAGTAGCAGCCCAGTGCGGTTGTGTGATGTAGTCTGTCGGCAACACTGGTCAAGATACTGAATGAGGTATATTGTTAATTAAGGTAATCATCAGATAATGTAAAGTTTATTTATTGTAATTAATTTCCAACAAGTGCCCCAATAATAATTTTGATTTCAAAAGCAATTTTACAAAAAAAATTTATTTAATTGAACTAACGATTTCGTTCCACTTCCCTTAAAGAAAAATTTCAGTTAAATTACAAAAAAAAAAGAATATTATTATTTGCAATGCAGTTCCTCCAAGCCGTGCGCAAGAATAAGAGCAGAAATTTGACTAGCAGTTACAATGAGGTAAGAATTTAATTCTGATTTTTGTACAGGGCCAAAGACCGATATTTCGGTTTAATTGAATTATCATTATCACTGAGATTTTCTTATCACTGAATTGACTTTCATTATTTTCGTGAGGAACTTATACTTGGGTCAGATTGCGATTCTCACTTTTATTGTCATTAAATTTAATTGCTAGGGAGGTTACGTTTGGCTCCTATTCATTTTTTATTTCTGTCTTTAAAATTTCAGTGGAGAGGTTACACTTAGCGCAATGTCCATTAGCATTATTAAATAATATTGTCATTTATAAATTTTTGTGGGGAGGTTACACTTGGCGACACCCAGTCCAGGATCGTATTTCGTTGAGAATCTTTTGAAAGACAGTAAGAAATCTGCTCTTATTTGCTTAAGTATAATTAGGATTTGGCGCTACGCTTTTACTAATCTTGTGACTTTCTTTCTACAGGTCAACGGCAATTCGTTGCTCTATTGTATTTGTGTGTTGCTTTTGCATATGTGCTTAATTGTTTTGTGAATATTTGTGACTATTGTAAAAATGCCGCGAAAGACTGTGAATAGTGTATCGCGAGGTATTACGAACGAAATTACCGGCTCAAACAACTTTACCGATAGGACATGTGACACGCAGTGTAATGATGACAATCCTGCGTTCACTAACAATCAGTGCGTTCCAACCACTAGTGATGACTTTTACCTTGATAATGAACAAACGAAATCAATTGTCTCGTGTGTTAATTTGACGACAATTGATGACGCGGAACGCTCTATTGTAATGAGCGCTGCCCAGCTTAACACACCCGATTTGGAAAATTCAAGTAACGTACAGACAAATTTGTCTAATAAAAGTGATCAGGATACTCAAAGTAGGACGGATTTATTTAGTTCCGGAACAGTGTCTGACAATGTACATCCGACTGATAAACGTTTTTGTAAATTACAGAATGACCAAATGGTCACACAAAACGCGACAATTGTAGATACACCATCAAACAGTACTGAGAATAGAGTAGGTAATGTCACCTTGGAGCAATTTATGGCAATATTGATACAACAGAATGAAAAACAAAGTGAAGATTTCAAACAACAATTTAGTGAACAGGACAAAAAATTTAATAAAATTGATGAAAATTTTAGACAACTTAGGGAAGATAACAAACGCTTAAATGAAAAACTTGACAATAATGACGAAAATTTCAAACAACTTAGTGAGCAGAACAAACAGTTAAATGAAAAATTAGATGACAATTCCAAACAGCTTAGTGAACAAATTAGAGCCGTTGCCGCGCAGTGCCATGACACTAAGGAACAGTTGCGCGTGGAAATTGAGGCTTGTTCACGAAAAAATAGCGAAGAAATTAAGTCTGTTGCGCAAGAATTAAGGGAAATGCAAACAGCCGCAACGGAAACACTCAGAGACGAAATTAGCGGAGTCGCGAAACAATGCTCTGAAAAAGCTACACAATTACGGGACGAGTTTAAAGCAATGACGGTAGAACTTTCGCGCACAATGGACGCAAAGATAGACGCGAAATTCGAACAGCAGAACACTCAGATTGACGAGCGCTTTAATCTTCACATACAAAACGGTGATACGCGTTTCCGCAAATTTATTCAAGATCAAAACAAAGTAAAACGGCAAGCCATGGAAACAATCACTGCACAAAGACAAGAAGACAAACGTAAAATGTTCGCGAAAGCGAAGACATATGTAGACAATAATATTACTACAGTGTCCGACAAAATTAATACCATAGAACAGTTGAATGCGGAATTACGTGATGAAATTTCTGATCTTAAATCAAAAACAGATACACACACAGTAAATATTCAAACAGTGACAGACAGATTCGAACAATTAGAACTAACACAGGATTGCGATGTCATCAAAGCTGATGTTAAAAAACTGAGCGAAACTACGCGTAAGTTGCAAAAACAGATTAATGCGTCTGATTCTAAAACCGATGATCAGGTTAAAATACTGACTGAAAAATGTGATGAATTGGCCAGTCGTATTGATGTTATCGAAAATACTAATGACAATAAATCAGACGATACTGCACCGGTTTCATTTAACCAAATACCTGAATTTCAAAATTTACAGCAGACAATTAATGAGATCGATTCGTCTAATAACACGTTGCGTAGAAAGTTATCGAGTTTACAACAAGAAGTAACAGAGATGAAAAGTATTTCAGTTAATAACATACCACAACAGACGCCACTTTATGAACATTTGTCAGACTCACGCAGCGCGTATAATTTGGGTAATCTACAGAGAGTACGGGACTTAGATTCCGAACAATCACAGTTCAACAGATTCTCTTACAATCCTGAACCTGTTCCATCACACAGAGACGATAATTCTGATTACAAACATTTTCTGTCAGTGAGAAAATTTAAAGTTTTTAAAAACGATAGAACGCAGATTCACCCACTGGATTGGATACAACAGTTTAGCTTTGCTTTTCCACCGACTTGGCCTGTAACGCATAAACTTGAATTTATTTGCAGTTTTTTGGAAGGCGAACCGGCAACTCGTATGAGACCGATCGCGAGGCAATGCTATTCAGTAGAAGAGTTTCAGAATGCTTTTCTGTCAGCGTATTGGTCGAAGACGACACAGCGCGGAATTAAAGACCAGTTAATTAGTTTGCCAAATTATGAGAACTCCAATTTTCCGAGTGTCACGCAATTTTTTGAGCACATGGTGCAACAAAACCAGTACCTAAATGAACCGTACAGTGAATCCGCACTTATACAATTATGCATCTCTAAATTACCACGGTCATTACGAGTGTAACTTCTAACGGGCCAGCAAAAAGAAAACATTTCAGCATTCAGAGATCTTTTACAGCTCTTGGAAGTACAGCAATCTGAGTATTCTTTTGTAAACAAAAACTTTTCGTATAATAACCAAGGTCAACAAACTTACGGTAATTATGATCAGGGACGTAATTTCAATAGGAAAAGTAACAGACGCTTTAGGAACGACAACTACCAGAACTTAAATCACAGACAAAATTCAGATTATCAATATCGTCAAAATTTTCAGCAACAGGAAGCACATTTTGGTAACAATAGACGTTTTCCACCACAACAGCATGAAAGTCAGCCGGTTGGAATACATAACCAACAATGTAATGCACAAGGTCAACCAGGCTTTAATGTTTCGCCGCGAGCACGTATAGTCCCTGATACAACAAATAGTAACGTACGGCAGCAAGGAAACAACTACGTACAAAGAAGGCAGTATTTCAATTCCTTTCGCAATACACCGTATAGGAATGACTATTACGACAGACGTAAAAATAATAAGAACAATTTTCAGCATACATCTAACAACAGTCGGACATACCAACAGCAAAATTCTACACAAGAACCTATTCTCATGAATGAACCCGACAGTAGGTATCATCCAGAGCGTAATACGTCTGGAAGAAGTAATAGAACTGTTCAAATAGTAGAAATGCCACAGAATCCTCCTAATAATAATAACACGTCAGATAGAATCTGACTAGATACTGCACAGGACGCATCTTCTAGTAACACAAGCACTACCTTTGACACGCAAAATGTTGTTCACGAAAATGTAATTACTTTTGACGATATCAGAGACACTCTCTTGCAGGAAAGACCAGTTATTCAGAAAACCATTTCACATCCTGTTATCGAAATTAAAATTGGTTCATCGAAATTCTCAGCAGTAATTGATTCCGGATCACCTATATCAGTAATAAATGAGGAGACTTTCAACGAGTGCAACAAAGAGAATACTTATCCGACATTACCTTTAGGCAAAACAAAAGTGAAGGGAGCAGTATCGAGTAAAGGAGTAGACGTTAAATTACAGACGCATTTATCATTTTGTATTGGAGGTCATACTTTCCACTCTAATTTTTGGATTGTTCCTTTATTGACAACAGACGTTATTTTAGGTACGAATTTTCTGGTACAACACGACGCAGTTATCGATTTTCAAAATTCTTATTTAATGTTAAAGGATGAAAATGTACAATTGGCTTTAGAATTTCAGCACTCACTATCTGCGGAAGAACAAACAATTAACCGCACAGAGGTCATTTCCGCAACACGTAACAGAGACTGTAATCCCACATTGTTCACAGATACGTACGTACACAACTATAATACTCCAGACAAAGTTGACTACGACGTAATGCAAATGATTTCCGATAAAGTTAGACAAAGCAGTGCAACTACAGACGACGAACGAACGCAATTACACAAAATTCTTTTACAGCAAGCTCCAGTTTTTGACAACATTCCTGGTACTATGTCCGGCTTTATGTATGAATTTCAAGTGAAACAGCACGACACATTTAAAGCAAAGCATTATCCCATTCCATATATTCACAGAGAACAAGTTAAAAAAGAATTGCAGGATATGCTTGATCAAGGAATTATTGAACCAGCAGTTAGTCCGTACATAAACCCGCTGCATATTGTTAAGAAAAAAGATGGCTCACTTCGCCTCGTACTTGATTCACGTCACATTAATGACATTATTATTAATGAAACAGATCGACCACAGACACTAGAGGAACTTTTACAGAATTTTCATGGTACAGCTATTTATTCTACATTAGATTTGAAATCGGGATTTTGGCAAATTCAACTTCATCCGAATTGCAGAAAATATACAGCTTTTCTCTGTTTTGGCGACTGTTATCAATTTTGCAAATTACCGTTCGGCTTAACTATTTCTTCTGCAGCTTTTATTCGCGGTTTGAACACAATACTTCCGACAGAACTTAAAGACAGAATTACGACGTACGTAGACGATATTCTTATTGCAGAAGCTAACTGGTCTGAACACAATATGATTCTTGAACGTCTGTTACAAACTTTCCATGCACAAGGACTCACAGTTAATCTTAGTAAATCGCACATTGGGAAAACTTCTATAAAATTTCTTGGACACGTAATTTCGGCAGAAGGCATTGCACCAGATCCGGAAAAACTTCAAGCTCTACATGACATTTCTATTCCTACGACGAAGAAGCAATTACGCAGTTTTTTGGGCTTAATTAACTTTTTTCGTAAATTTATTCATCACTCTGCTTTAGACACATCCAGGTTATGCCAATTAACAGGTAAAAACAGTATTTGGTCATGGGATAAGCAAGCACATTCTGAATTTGTGAACCTGAAACACGCTTTGTTGAATGCTCCACTGTTATCGCACCCAGATCTTACTAGAAATTTTTCCATTGCCACCGACAGTTCCAACACCGCTTTAGGCGTACATATTTTCCAGGAAATTGAAGAAGATGGTTCTACAGTAATTAAAAACATCGCATTTGCAAGCCGCATTCTGTCACCTGCTGAACGAAATTATTCCGTTACAGAACTGGAAACATTATGTGTTGTATGGGGTTTCACGAGATTTCGGCACTTTCTTTATGGCAGACATACCACCGTTTACACAGACCACAGAGCGATACAATTTTTACTTTCGGCTAAATTCACTCACGACAGATTAAGCAGATGGAAACTTTATTTACAGGAATTTAATTTTACAATAGTTCACATTCCCGGCACACAAAATGTTATAGCAGACGCACTATCGCGTTCTCTCGGCAACAATCAGCAAGACGTAGCAACCAACTTCTGCAAAACAAATTTCAGTGTCCTGTACATTCAGCAAGTTGCATTTGAAAATTTTATTTCATCGTCATTACAGGACATAGCACAAGAACAAAACAAAGACAACGTGTGGAAAGAAATTAAACACATTTGGCAAGATAAGAATAATGTTACGATTAGAAACCATTACACTGCACGCAATGACATTCTGTTTCGCCGCTCTCATCCTGACAGCAACAATTGGTTATTATGCATTCCTGACGAACTGGTTAACAAATTAATCTGGTACACTCATTTAAGTTACGCACATTACGGAGCACGAAAATGTTTTCTTATACTGAGACAGAACTGTTATTTTACTAACATGGAGAAACGTATACGACGAGTTTTAGCGTCTTGTAAAATTTGCCAGAAAGCTAAATCAGACACCACTTCACATATTCCTCCATTATATCCCAATATACCTGTTAAATTAAGACACATGGCCGCAGTAGACATTTTTGGTCCGATTCCGAGAACTAACAGAGGTTTTTGCTACATCTTTGTCGCTGTTGAGCTCACTTCAAAATTTGTTACTTTCACTCCGTTACGCAAAGCTACTGCTAAAACTGTTTCGAAAGCATTTGTAAAACATTTTCTATTTCATGTAGGGCATGTGATGAAAGTAATTTCTGACAATGGATCTCAATTTCGCAGTAGCGTATGGACACGCATGTTACGAGCCAGAAACATTTCTCCGATCTATATATCCAAGTACCACGCTTCTTCGAACCCCTGTGAACGGTTAATGAAAGAAATTGGTAAGCTGTGCCGAATATACTGCCACAAAAGACATATTGATTGGGATACACACATACTCTCATTCCAAGACGTAATTAATTCCATTCCAAATGAATCCACTATGCTATCTCCGTCTGTTATACTGAAAAACGTTGAACCACCAAACAAAATTAAAGAATTAGTAAACTTCCCTAAATGTCGTCGACTAAGACACCACGAAATAATTGACATTGCGCTGAACAACATCAAACGTGCCGCAGAGCGCCGGAGAAGACAGCAAAAACAGGTTTGTAGACGCCGAGACTTTCACATTGGACAGAAAGTATTAGTACGCACACACTATTTATCCAGTAAACTAAAAGGTAAGTGCAGTAAATTTGAACTTCTATACGCCGGTCCATATCGGATTCGCAGCATCCCTCACCCCAATGTTGTACACGTCGAAACTTTGAGAACCAGAAAATCGAAAGGCAATCACTATATCTCAAACATTAAACCGTTTATTGAATGAAGACACTTTATGATTCAACACACTATGATGTCATTTACTAATGCAATTATTTCGCCTGACTAATTACTGATGATTATCGTATTTTTTCTTGGCAAGTGCCCGGCAAGGTAAGGTTAGCAGGTCGCTTTTCTTGTCGTTACACATCAGACCGTGCACATTTTCCATTTTTTGTGTGTATGATTGTACTCCAGTTTTGTTTATATGCACTGTGAAATAGTTAAGATATAACACACGCCAGTCGACTTTGACTTTTTTTGCCCTATGGTATCTCAACATCGTGACTGTTTTACATTTTTTGCTGCTGCATTGTGATATTCTGTGTACATTTTTTGCATCTGAACACTGTCAATGTCTTTGACATATTACGTTTTCTGTCATGTTATGCTGTATGCTTAATTGTGTCACCGTTAACCAGTCATTATTTAGTGGGTATATGATTTAAATGCAGGAAGTTAATCTCTGTTCATCAATTTCAGAAAGAAATGGTGCGTGTAAGAAATAAATCCAACAGAAATGGGAATTTCACCTACGGAATAAACGAGAGAAGATGCAATAACTTTATGAGGAAGAGTAAATGGATCAGGATTAACAAGCATTAACAAGAATATACTATACTCATCGTAGAATAGCAGTCTTAACTAATTTTTTCTTTCAGAATACAAGGTGATTGATGCAGGCTGTCAGACAGAACTACACATCTTAGTTTTAGTGATGAAATACGCTAGAGATAAGGAATAGTTGTATAATGAGTAATGAAGTGATTTTTTTTTGCAGATGATAATGAATGCTGATGAATAATGATGAAGAATATGCTGTTATGAATAATGAAGTTTTTCTTTACAGGTGATGATAATTATGAAGTTATGATAATATGGGTAATGAAGTGATTGATAATGAAGTTTTTTTCTTTACAGATGAGGATAATGTTGAAGTTATGTATTTATGCTATGTAGTTATTTAAGTATTTGTTGCAGTTTGTTTTGACAGCAGGTGTTATATTGCATAGTAGGATGACGGAAAGTTTTGGAAAGGACAGCTATGGGATACATTTTTATACACATTTCACTACCTGTTAATTCGAAGTTCACTACTTTTCAGCATAGTGTGCGTTTCTTCTTTCAGGTCAATAATCCATTTTATATTTTTCCAGGAGAAGCTTTTCATGATACTTACTAAACCTATTACTTATTATACCTGTTCTAGTACTTGCATTTTTATTTTTTACCCATTTGTGTTTATCATTTATAAATGTGATCACATATACTGCCTTGTTACATAACCTTGCTACAGCTGACTCATGACGAATGACGTTCCCTATCCTCATTTGCAGCAATAGGTCAAAAGCAAATAGTGTTATGCCTCAGCAATTAATTATCGATCCCAACGCAATGCATCGCTAACAAAAAATGTATTACCAGTCCCAAATAGTGATACCAGTTTGAGAAAGTTCTGAGTAATGCTGATTAGCTCTGAATAGTATGTCACTTCAGTAATGACTTCTTAAAAAAAATAAAAATATATGTATAAAATAATGCTTTGTAACTGGCTAATAACTGCCACTGTTTATTGTAATGAGACTACTTAAAATGCCCATGATTATTAATGCTATGACTGTAATTAACTGATTTTTAATAATGACTTCGTAATGATCTGAATAATACTGAATGATGAACAATGTTTTATTCTATTCAATACTTGCTGGCCACTGAGTGCCAATAATTAATGTCACTCCATGAATATGTTATTAATTATGCCATTAATTAACTCTTGTTTTCAATGCTATACTTTGTAATTGGAAATGAATGTGATTGTTTAATAATGCTTTGTAATTAGGAAAAAGCTAATGATGACAAATGTATAATTAATTATGCTATGCTTTGTAATTGGAAATGAAAATGCTTTGTAATTAGGAGAAAGCTAATAATTCTTACTATATTCAAATGACAAATGATTAATTACGCTTTGTAATTGGAAAATAATGTGACTGTTTAATAATGTTTTATAATTAGGAGAAGGCTAATGATTCTTACTATATTGGAATGACAAATGATTAATTAACTGTAATTAGAAGAAGGCTAATGATTCTTAATTATGCTTTGTATCTGGAAAAGAATGCGACTGTTTAATAATGCTTTGTAATTAGCAGAAGGCTAATGATTCTTACTAGATTGGAATGACACATAATTAATTAACTATGCTATGCTTTGTAACTGGAAAAGAATGCGATTATTTCATAATGCTTTGTAACTAGGAAAAGAAGGCTACTGATTCTATGTAAAACAATTAATGAACATTTTTCTGTAATACTACATACTTGGTACAGAAATGTTCAATAACTGGGCTATGAATGCCGCAAACTACTAATGAAGACTGTAATTGTCAATATTATGTGACTTAATGTCCTTCACCTCATGAGCTAACTACCCTGAATTACTGCAATGTCCATTTGTCCTGTTTATCCTAGTGATCATGGAGCACTATATTTGGTTTTGCACTAATTCTACGTTGGTGTGCCTTGTAAGAGCGTGGTGTTGACACGACATGCTGTCCACCACCGTGAGCGATGAAGACGTTATTATGGTCCCACTGTTTGGTGTACCTAATGTACTGCCAAAATGAGAACATGGAACATTACTACCACAGTTCAGTGTCTTAGCTACGCTGATAAATTCTGATGGGAAAAGAACTTCAAATTGTGTCACTTGGTGTTGTACGTCTGTGGAAAGATATGGACTTTCAGAACAGCTGTGTGCAATCTAAAGTGCTACAACCATGATGCAATCCTTCCCTTTCCTATCCTAATTCTTGTCACATAGTGAAAATCATTTTTTTTGCTAACATCATTTATGTTCATGGCTATACATTTTTTTTTTCGATTCGCTGAACTCCAGTGCGAGTACATTTATGTCACTTGTCGATATGATTTTTGTTTGCCATTATGTTTATTTATTGCGAAAATGCTAAAGACATTTTTTCGATTTGTTCTGAAGTACAATATATGTGCACTCTTGTCTTTTATATTGTATATACATTTTTTATTTTGATGATATGTTCTGAACTACAGTGCATGTGCACTTATGTTAGGTGTTAATATGTTTTCTACTGAACTTCAGTGCCTGTAAACTTTTCTCATTTTTCAATATGATTTGTACTCATTCTGTATATTCAATACTTCAGTGCGTATGCACTTATGTCATTTGTTACTCATTGTATATACATTTCATCATTTACTGATATGTTCTCAACTGCAGTGCATGTGCACTCATGTCACTTGTCAACATGATTTTTTTTGCCAGTCTGTTTATTTGTTCTGAATATGCTAAAGAATTTTTTCGGTGCGTGTGCACTTTGTTTTGTGTCAAATAATTTGTATATACATTTTACTGATTTGCTACTATGTTTTGTACTCACATCCTGTCTTTGTCTGATATATTTTGTACTCGGTGCATGTGCACAACATTTAATTTATGTACTAAATTTGAATATTCTGTAAATTGTAAAAATTTCTTGCGATGGCAAGTCCAAATGACTCACCATCGCTGCCAAATTTTTGCCCCCCCAGTGGAGGGTTATGAAACACGTATGTAACATAGCAGCGATGGTGAGGCACGTTAAAATCTTTGACCAGAGAGCCTATTATTGTGGTTAGTCTGCGCTTGACCGCGCGAGTGTTGCGAGCTGTTCGCTAGTAGTCGTCGTGGAGTACGCTAGTAGTCGTCATGCAGAGCAGTCGGTCAGTAGTAGCAGCCCAGTGCGGTTGTGTGATGTAGTCTGTCGGCAACACTGGTCAAGATGCTGAATGAGGTATATTGTTAATTAAGGTAATCATCAGATAATGTAAAGTTTATTTATTGTAATTAATTTCCAACAAGTGCCCCAATAATAATTTTGATTTCAAAAGCAATTTTACAAAAAAAATTTATTTAATTGAACTAACGATTTCGTTCCACCTCCCTTAAAGAAAAATTTCAGTTAAATTACAAAAAAAAAAGAATATTATTATTTGCAATGCAGTTCCTCCAAGCCGTGCGCAAGAATAAGAGCAGAAATTTGACTAGCAGTTACAATGAGGTAAGAATTTAATTCTGATTTTTGTACAGGGCCAAAGACCGATATTTCGGTTTAATTGAATTATCATTATCACTGAGATTTTCTTATCACTGAATTGACTTTCATTATTTTCGTGAGGAACTTATACTTGGGTCAGATTGCGATTCTCACTTTTATTGTCATTAAATTTAATTGCTAGGGAGGTTACGTTTGGCTCCTATTCATTTTTTATTTCTGTCTTTAAAATTTCAGTGGAGAGGTTACACTCAGCGCAATGTCCATTAGCATTATTAAATAATATTGCCATTTATAAATTTTTGTGGGGAGGTTACAGTATCTGGGATGCCTTGAAACGTGTTGTTCAGAAGAAATCTCCACCCTCTCGTACTCTAACGGATTTTTGGACAGCACTGCAGGATTCATTGTGTCAGATCCCTCCAATACTACCTCAGACATTAGTGGATTCTATGGCACGTTGTCTTGCGGCATTTTGCGTGCTCGCGGGGGCCCTACACGATATTAGGCAGGTGAAACAGTTTCTTTGGCTCTTTATTGTATGTTGTGGGAACTGATAAATGTAAACTGTAAATGTAATTTTCATGAATGTTCTCGAGTTTGATTTTTCTGCAGTTACATCGACTCAGGGCTTAAAATAATTTCGGTAGATCTCGTAATGAGTGGCACTCAAACTATTTTCGTATACATCCCATTCAGTGCTATAAAAGATTGCGTGGAACCACACAGTTGCTATTATTGTTATTTTAGGGCAAGCTAACATTTAATGAAATTTTACTATTTTTCATTCTTCAGGAGAGAGGATGATAGTGTTTTAACAGCTTAGTAATCGGTTAATCCGAGTAAAAACCGAGGTTATACTACAAAAATGTATCAGATGTTGATCATGAAGTATGTTTCCAATTACAATCCTATGTCATTATCAGCAGCCCGATAAACGAATCTTAGTGCAAGTGTGTTTGTTCTGGTTAGGCATATTGTTTAGTAAGAAAACAACATGTAACGAAATGAGAAGTAGAAAACTAAGTATTGGTACAGGTGGGAAGCGATACAGTCATAAGAGCTACCAAAATCAGTCGGCCCACTGAAGAATGCTTCAACAAGTATAAAATTACTAGCAGTTTGAATGTACCGTCATGAATCGGTATGCATGATTACTTTGTTCGTATCAAAGAACCAGATTTAAGGCAAGGTTCTCGACAGAGACGTTGTAACATTGTTGCATTAATTAGTTCTGCAAGCGGTGCTGGTATTCAAGACCATAAAAATGGGTGAAAAGTAGTGAGCTGTCTGGGGAAGTTAACCTTGCATTACTGAGCAACTGTTTCACCAGGTATCCAGTCTAGCTTATATATATATATATATATATATATATATATATATATATATATATATATATATATATATATAAGAGAATTTAAATAAAAAGAAATAAATCAGTTTATACTTGGAAATTTATTTTAACATTGATCATTGAAATTTCAGCATATTAAACTTGATACGTAACTAAATTGGTGCCTTATATAGGATTGTGAAAAAGTGAGTTTGTAATCTTAAGGAACACATCAAATATGGAGCCAAGATTGGGAGACTGCATACAACACTGCATTCATAAAATAACACACGAAGAACGTTGAAACATATGCAACAGGAAATTAACCACAACCAACTGATTCAATTTTCACCCAAAGAAGTTACGTTCGTAGTGCAGTCCTGTCTGTCATGTAATTACCACACACTGCTATACTAAATTCATACTAATTCTCTGTGAAATCTTCCTGAAATGAATAGCTGAGGGCTACTTTGATGATTACACCACGTGCTTCACGTGGTCAACTTGGTTTACACAAAGAGTGTAACTCCACAATAATTTTGATAATTAAAATAAATTAGATCGAAAAGCAATTTACAAAAGAAAAACCTCGAACTGGTTACTATAATCTTACTATTAACCTGATGGGTCAAACAATTGTATAAGCACGTCGTTCCACTTTACTCACAAAGTAGTGACAAAGCAACTACTGGAAGATATTCTGAACTTCACACTGGAAATACACTGCGTTGCAATTTAAGATAACATTAGATATTTTAGAGCTAAACCTGAAATAATAAATTTTCAGTCAGGCTGAACTTAAGAAATCCATTGTCCTACGGACTTAGCAGACACACGCTTAGCCAGAGATCTTACCACTTCAGACGCTCGCCGTTGACAGACTGGCCTGGGCTCCTACCGAGCGTGCTTAACAGATACAAACGGAAGTGACCAGAGAGGCAGCTTCCTATACCAACATGACAAGGGACGGACAGGATCATACTAAGAATAGAAACCTCTCTGCTTTTAGAAAGCGTAGCTACCTGTTCCGATGTTGGTCCTACTGTTCTCTAGCAGACAGGCTTGTCTGCTACCATCAAGCGTGGAACTAGAAATACATTTGCTCATTCATCCTCTCACACAGAAGGGAAGGGGAATGACGGTATCTTATCATATACAGTATATAAAAGAAAGTGGATGTAGGTTCCGTATGAGACTATGTGACATGAATTACATATAAACTGTGATTTATCGTTCTTGTTTTTGTGTAAAAGTAACATGTTTCACTACTCAGTCTCCTCCCAGATAGTCAGAAACACGACAGTAAATTTAGAAGAGGTATTTATGCCGTAAATGACAACAGATTTAAGAAATTAACATGAAAGGAATCCAACAGAGACCTTTCATAACCCCAACGCTCCGGGAAAAGACTGTGCAGGGAATTTTCTGGCCGTGCTAGGACATTCCCAAGCAGTCTTCTCACACCCATCTTAAACCACAAATGTAAAGAAAAGGCAAAAGGTCACCAGCTACTTGCTAAAACACAATAATTTCAACACATCTTTAGAATCTACAATTTTCAATGAGAAAAAAATCAATCTGTGACACCTATTTAAAAGATAGTGTAGACCTAATTCGGTCAGCAAGTAAAAGCAATGGTTCCTGTGTCATTAATATAAAAACAATTTCTGGTTGTTACCCTTATGGAGTTCACCAGCATTTGCTCATTGCAAGAGTCAACTGATCACAGGAAAATTTAGACTGTTTATTAACAAGTAAAATTTATGAAAATAGCACAGGTGCCACAGCAATTTAAAAAAAAACATGAAAATAACATCAGTATTATAAATCACAACATTACAATGCACAATCAGCAAAAGCAAAGAAAAGATAAGAGGTAAAACATGTTTTACAAAGTGGTTATCGCAAAAAAACTCTCTATATTATAAAACTAATAATTTGTAGAATTAAAATAACTTTGTGGCACTAATTTAATCACTCTACTATATTTCAGTTAGTTAGCAAACAATGATCACTGTGTCATTATACTGAAACTACATTATGTGATTGTTACCCTTAAGGGGTTCCTCAATATAAATATGCCCCATGCAAAGGCTAATCGATCACAGTCCAATTGAGCATGAATAGCTATCTGACTGATAAATGAAGCAATGCCACAGGAATTAATTTACGAAACAAAGTATCACAAATCTGATACAACACACAAAAACAAACACTGAGAAATAAAACAGCTCTGACAGTACAGTAGTCAACATCTAAAAAAAAAAAAAAAACCACCAATAAATAAAACACCTGCAAAATACAAGAGTCAAAGTCTAAAAAAAAACAATAAATAGAACACCTGCAAAGTACAAGATTGAGTCTAATAAACACCAATAAATCGAACCCCTGCAAAACACACGAGTCAAAGTTTCTCTGAAAGAACACACGTATATGCATTGGACTAAGAGCCGGATAACCACTGTTCACTGGCACACTCAGTAGTTCGACTGTTCTGAGGCACAATATAAGGGGGGGGGGGGGGGGGTTCGTCGCCGCAGATCGCAGATGTCAGTAGGGATTTTTGTCCATCTGTTGCGTGCAATCCCGCCGAATCTGCACTCTCATGAAGTTTCTCTTGGTGGCCCATGTCACGTACATCTCGATTTGGTTCCATGTTTGTATTGTCAAATTCGTGTGGTATCCTCGTTTGACACGCCAGGTTGATATTCCTGGGCAAGGATGACACTTAATGGCGCTTCTTTGTGCCACCCTTAGCTACCAGAGAACATCGAACTATTATTTACTGTCGCTTTACGGTGGGCATCCGCCAGGAAATGTTGATAGGCGTCGTTGAAGTCTGCCAGTTTCTCTGAACAGTATGTGTCAAAAGGCTCCACGCCCCTTGTGTTGTTACATTCTTGAGTTATCGCCAATTGGCTCGCCGGTTTGATATTCCTGGGGAAGGATGACACTTAGTGGCTCTTGTTTGTGCCACCCTTAGCAACCAGAGAACACCGAACCATGCCTTACTGTCGCTTGACAATAGGCTTCCGCCAAGAAATGTTGATAGTTGTCATTGACATCTGCAAGTTTCTCTGGACAGTACGTGTCAAAAGGCTCCATGCCCCTTTATCCCCTGTCTTCTGTCGTTTCACTGCGGCCGTCTCGTCACAGTCGCATGCGTGTGGTGCGTTGCCAGCAGATGGATTTCCGCGCGGTGGACCGCTCAGCCATCTCAGGTCATCGCCTCCACGAAGGGTCACACTGCTGCGGACTGCCATTAGCTCCAGGTGGAAGGGAAAGTGTTTGCTGCGTACCCTTCTTTTGTTGTCGACCGCGCTCCCGAAGTGGCCCGGTTGACAGTGTGTCCTGCTGGAAAACCCGCCTGTTTGCAACTAGTCCTCCTCCTCGCTGCTCCCGCTGTCTTGTAAGAGTTTAGCCAGTTCGCTTTCACGTTCTCAACTGCATTCACAGAAATTGTTCATCATAGTTATGTGATTACAAAATGTCATACATAATACCACTTAGTACTGTCTTTCACAATTTTTAAGAACAAAAGTGAGACTTAATATTTTTATAAATAAAAAAGTTAGATGAATCGACAGTATGAAAATAAAAGTTAAATGACTTCACAATATAAAAAATAAAAGTGAAATGACTTGACTGTATAAAAATAAAAATTAAATGAACTGACAATATAATATCTAAATCCACATCACTAATGTGGTTCACTTGCGTTTTAATAAATCAAATGCTACTTATTAATTCACTAAAATGAATAGGATTATGCCTTGTGCAAGTATAGGTCTGGACAGCATAGGGTTCACATGTTATTTACACACACACACATGCACTCCGGTTGTCTATACTACAAACTAACTACCCATAAACATGAATTACTCAAAATTTTACTTCAATCCACTACTAGTTAATCCAACAAGCTTCTTCAATGCTACTTCAACACAGTGTTTATACCACTACAACATTGTTCTAATTCATCCCCTTCCTGACACTCGCGGCATATGTCTTGTCACATGAAAAATATGGAGAAACTTTCCTTAAACATACACAGTAAAAAGAACAATGGTTATTTACACGCCAAAACATTTATACCAGTTGACACACCTGATAAGAGACTCGCAATTATACATTTATCATACTCATATGTTCATACATAAAACAGTAAGACAATTTCATCTAAGATTACGTTATCACAAGAATTAATCACACAGATGACTCTGAGAAGAGTAAAAATATTTTCCTCATACAGGTTGTACTACATTTTCTTACCCATTTTGCTCCAATTTCGTTCCTTCTTTCAGTTACCTTTCGCTTCAAAATCAGTTATTTCGCCTGTGATGGTTATTCTTGATTTATTTCTCATGAATGGCAAAATTGTGGTCTCCCCTATTCTGTAAAACAGTTTCATCTTAACATCCTATTGAACTTACAACTGACACAAAAGATCCGAATCCTCCTGTAGTTTAAATGACAAATGTTTTGCTTCATCTTTATTACCTTAAACCAAGCTTTCCTTTGGTCCCATAATGAAAATTACTTAATCTTCCTCTACCTTCAAGAGGGACATTTCTTCAGTTCAATTCATATAGCCTGCAGTGCATCCCGCAACAGCGAGAACAGTAAGCCGTAATACTCACAGCATCAGCAAAACACATAAACGTCACTTTTATAGGACAAGTATTAAAGCAGAATAATTTCTCAGGCTCTGGCTCAACATCAGTCAAGACTACAAAAGGGATCCATATTTCCGTTCCATTCTCCATTTGCTGGAAAACTGCTCGTCATTTGACTGCCATAATACTATTTCAGGGCCACGTAAATTACACAAACCACAACTCTTCTTTCACCTTGAAGGGAATCAATCTACTTACGAAATCCACAGACAGCACTTTACGTACTCAGCTATTGAGAACAAAAAGGATATATCATCAATATTAACATATTAGCGCATATTGGGAAGCCATTGATTAAACAATCATATTATCGCACCCTGTTTTCAAGATTCCAAACTTACTCATTCCTTTCTCAGAGTTCTCCTATCTTAAAATATTCATACAGCACGCATACTATAGTAAGAGATCCTCATTTATACTGACAGATATAGAATAGTAATAGATAGATAGTAGCACTGAAAGCAAAATCGGAAACAAGGCTACTAACAGCTGGGGACCTGGGTTTGTCAGACCCATAATACCCACAGATCGGATATTCCCCTGAGTTTTGCATTAATTCAACACAGATCTTGCTTCCCTCAGGAGCGACTCTTTTCAATTTACACAAAAAAACCATAAACATAACTTCAATCAATCATGTAGTAACATCTTTATCATTATTTTTACCAACATGTTATTCAAAATGCATTTATCACAAGAATCAATTCTTTCTCCTCACTGTCCTCTCTATATACCCTATGTACTCATTTGCCATGTCGCTCATTTGTTCCGATTGGGCGCCTTTCGTGCTTATCATTTGTCATTGCCGATTTTGTTCATTTCCATTTGATGGATTATGTCTAGGGTTGGCCGGCCGAATTCCAATATCATGTGGTACTCCGCCTACAATCCTATTCCCACCGTGTTCATCGTAGAATCGATTCTGGTTGCCGTACCTGTTGCGTTCACGATCTTGTCCACGTCCTCGATCATTTCCGTTGTTCCACCTGTGTTCGCGACTGTTACCCCAGTTTCTATACGGCCGGTCCCGATTATTGTTCCGTTCGCGTCGCGACGACCAGTCACGCCGTTGATTAGTACTACGGCCACGACTGCGATCGCGCTGCTGTGCCCCGTAATAACTTTGTGCCTGATTAGGCGGGCATTCTGCTGTATTATATTCCAACTCTTGGAGAAGTGTCTTAAACGTTTCCACGTCCTCTTTGCATCGTCACGCAAGAATGACGTGGCGCAAGTGCATCGGCAATTTGATGATGCATATCCTAATTCGTTTTGCAGGCCCGTATGGGTCGTATAGAAATTGATTTGCCTGCAGCATGTGGCCGAATAGGCGTGCTGGGTTGCCGAAACCAACTGGTTCAAATTTGGCAGCATAATTATGCCATGCTTGACCCTATCTTGTGCCGATTCCGACCCATAGGCGGACAGAAAGGCTTGTCGAAACTCCCAAGTGGAGTTGCAGTGACACGTTGCCGACCTCATGCGAATCGCCGATTCGCCTTCCAAATAGCCACACATATATTCTATCTTATGTAACCTTGCCCAGTCGAGGGGAAGACAGAACTCAAATTGCTCGAGTCATGCTCGTGGATGTATTCCTTTTTGCGAATTTCGAAATATCTCAAACTTTCTCACTGTAAGGAAATGTTTGAAATCAAATCCCGCATTTCCTCCCGGCGAGGCCCTTGAATGTTTCTATTTTTCTCATGTCTGCCCCTCAAAATACATTCTTCCCTGTCGTCAAAATCACCCTCGTGGCCAGAGTCCCTCTCTGCACTGTTCGTACAGCTATTTTTAGTGCTATTGGCGAGTTCGGAATAACACCCCATGCGGCTTTCCAGATGCGCCACGCGTTCTTGTAATTCGCCTGTTACAGTTTTGTGCCGCCTGTTCACTTCGAACTGTCCCTTCTGAAATCTAAGAAGCAAACGCACTTCTTCGGTCTCTACAACCACTACCGGTGTAGTATTGTTATCGCTCTCCGTCACCTTCATCGTGCCTACGATGTCCCTAATGCCGCAATCTTATCATGTATTTGTGTGTTGTCCTCCGCCCCAGTCTGCTTCAATTGTGCTACTTGCTGTCTGAGTGCGTGAATCGCTTGACTGTTGTCCACTATTGTGTTGCTAACGGACGCGGGACAATGCGTTTCCGCTTCCTGGACCCTGGAGAGTACCTGATGGTATTCCCTTTGGCTTTCTTCTCCCAGAGCTTGGAAATTCCTAAGTACCTGATCTCGCTCTCTTCCGATTCCGCATCGTGACTCTGCTTGCCCTGCTCTAAGTCTTGCAGACGATCATTGATTTGTTCTAATGTATGGCCTAATTCTTTCATAATATCATTTTTATTTCACTTGCCAGATTGTTTATTCTTTGTGAGATATCGTCGGACACTCTCTGCATCGACTTGTCGACTTTATTTGTCTGCTGGATTAGTTTTTCGTCTATATGTTCGCCTAGCTCTCGGATCGATTTTTCGGATGATTCTTTTTGTTCTCAGAACGATTTTTCTGATTTCTCTGCGTTTTCTTTATTTTGATGCAATAAGACTTTTATGAGTTCTGCCAAATCAATTTGGTTAGTTGGAGGCAAATTAATTTCTGGCTCTGCTGTGAGCCCGTTTGTCCTGTTTTGCACTTCCTCTAACGTATTCCCCATTGCATTTTTGGAACCGTCCGACGTGTTAATATTCGAAATCAAATTATCCCCCCGGTCCATGTTGCTTAAGTTGTTGGACCGCCTACTTTTAGCTTGGTTACGTGTCTGCATTAGTTCAATTTAAGCCTGGTACGCAACACACTAATCAGAATAAATGTATCCCCCAAAAATTACGACAGCCACACAAAAGGTACCCAACCTAGTACGCACTTTTTCACACGCAAAACAAATTTATATCTTTGATCGAGATCAGTGCAATTACCAAGCGAGGAAAAAAACCACATACATATAAAACACACATATGTAGAAAACAAAACAAGAAAAACAACACAACGCCGTTCAACATCGCCGCGAATCTTTTCAAAGTATGCTCTGAAACAAAGCAGAAGTTGTTTGAGTGCTGCAGGGAAAAAAAATTAAGGTTATACAACGCTCGCAATCTAACGTTTCCGAGATTCCAGAGTCTAGCGGAATCACAGAACAGGGTCGCCATGTGTAATGTTGTGGCATTAATTGGTTCTGCAAGCGGTGCTGGTATTCAAGACCATAGAAGTGGGTTAAAAGCTGTGAGCTGTCTGGGGAAGTTAACCTTGCATTACTGAGCAACTGTTTCACCAGGTATCCAGTCTAGCTTACCAAATTCCCAACCAGACTAACATCAATTATAATCTTTTAATCGTCATATGACAACCGGTGATATATATATATATATATATATTATATATATATATATATATATATATATATATATATACATACATATAAAGAGAATTTAAATAAAAAGAAATAAATCAGTTTATACTTGGAAATTTATTTTAACATTGATCATTGAAATTTCAGCATATTAAACTTGATACATAACTAAATTGGTGCCTTATTTAGGATTGTGAAAAAGTGAGTTTGTAATCTTACAGAACACATCAAATATGGAGCCAAGATTGGGAGACTGCATACAACACTGCATTCATAAAATAACACACGAAGAACGTTGAAACATATGCAACAGGAAATTAACCACAACCAACTGATTCAATTTTCACCCAAAGAAGTTACGTTCGTAGCGCAATCCTGTCTGTCATGTAATTACCACACATTGCTATACTAAATTCATGCTAACTCTCTGTGAAATCTTCCCGAAAAGAATAGCTGAGGGCTACTTTGATGATTACACCTCATGCTTCACGTGGTCAACTTGGTTTACACAAAGAGTGTAACTCCACAATAATTTTGATAATTGAAATAAATTAGATCTAAAAGCAATTTACAAAAGAAAAACCTCGAACTGGTTACTATCGTCTTACTACTAACCTGATGGGTCAAACAATTGTATAAGCACGTGGTTCCACTTTACTCACAAAGTAGTGACAAAGCAACTACTGGAAGATATTCTGAACTTCACACTGGAAATCCACTGCGTTGCAATTTAAGATAACATTAGATATTTTAGAGCTAAACCTGAAATAAAGGTGATTAAATTTTCAGTTAGGCTGAACTTAAGAAATCCATTGTCCTACGGACTTAGCAGACACACGCTTAGCCGGAGATCTTACCACTTCAGACGCTCGCCGTTGACAGACTGGCCTGGGCTCCTACCGAGCGTGCTTAACAGATACAAACGGAAGTGACCAGAGAGGCAGCTTCCTATACCAACATGACAAGGGATGGACAGGACCATACTAAGAATAGAAACCTCTCTGCTTTTAGAAAGCGTAGCTACCTGTTCCAATGTTGGTCCTACTGTTTTCTAGCAGACAGGCTTGTCTGCTACCATCAAGCATGCAACTAGAAATACATTTGCTCGTTCATCCTCTCACACAGAAGGGAAGGGGGATGACAGTATCTTATCATATACAGTATATAAAAGAAAGCGGATGTAGGTTCCGTATGAGACTATGTGACATGAATTACGTATAAACTGTGTTTTAAAGTGCAGTACTGTGACAGATCGTCCTTGTTTATGTGTAAAAGTAACACGTTTCACTGCTCAGTCTCATCCCAGATAGTCAGAAACACGACAGTAAATTTAGAAGAGGAATTTATGCCGTAAATGACAACAGATTTAAGAAATTGAGAAGAAAGGAATCCAACAGAGACCTTTCAACCTATTTAAGGAACTGGGGATACTAGTTACTTCTTCCCAACATATTTATTCCTTAATGAAATTTTTTATTAATATGCAACGAAAAATAGTCTTCACAAATATTTAAAATACTTGATTTGTTTCATAAAGGCATCCATTAGCAATGGAAATACATTTTCAGTAACTTCCCAGTAACCACAAAAATTTTGTTAGTAGTTCCATTCAAGAGGAGCCTAAAAATTTATTCGTTACTAACTCCTATTATTCCATTGACATACTTCTTATTGGAGCCGACTCATGTGTACATGTTATTAATAATATCAAATAATGCGAGTATTATGTACAAACTGAGTTCGGTATGAGTTCATTGTAGTAATGTGATTAATGTAAGTAAGTGTTGTAGAATGACTTTACTGTTTGACGGTGCATTGCTACAATAGCCTAATAATTATTAGTTGTTGTGAACACTTTCATGTTTTGTGACAAGTTCGTTATTACGTTTTAAATGAAAATATGGTTGAGATTTTTTTGACTTATTCCACAGCCATGAGGACATTTTTGCTTGGGCTCTGTGGAAGGTACCACGTAGTCATGGGGTTCAACATCAGCTCCCTAAAAATATTAAAAAATAAACCTTCTACCAAAGGGATCAGTCCTTACTCCACTTCCCTTAAGCTTGTACACTGTATACATGCCAGAAACAAAATCAAATAAGTTCGGTCATGCCGGTGACTGGATAATTGCCATAAGGTGTACCTCTGCTGAACAGTCAGAAGAAATCCTAAAGGATGACCCGGATGTAGTGAGAGAGCAGTTTCGCAAATGCAGGCTTCAAACCTCATCAAAACGTAAGCTTCCTGCTTCCTCCTAAATAATAAATTTGCAAGATGAAAACCCGACATACAACTTGAAAACACTACACTCACTCAAAACAACATACCAAAGTATCTGGAGGTAATCCTTGATAGAACTCTGTATTTCAGAGAGCATTAACACATACAGCCGAAAAATTCTAAGCAAAAAACATCATTAACCAAAAGCTATGTAGTACAACCTGGAGAGACCCAGCATCTACCATACGTTCTTCTGGTCTGGGTCCTGTAGCATATGAATCCTCTGAATATTCCCCTGTTTGGCTAATCAGCACATATACGCAAAAGATAGATGTCCAACTAAATAACACCATGAGAATGATTACTGGGGTTATTAAATAAACACCTACAGAATAGCTACCAGTACTAAGCCACATTCCAGTCCCTCAACAACGACTCACGTATAAGTACAAATAGATCATTTATAGCAAAAAATCTACCAGTGTATCAACGTGTCGTTGTGTAAACCATAATCGACTCCATTCTAGACGACCACAGCAGTAACAGCAAGGGACGCTGTAGAAGATGAGTTCAATATTACTACTCCCTGGACTCAAGGATGGACTGGACAACAAAATAGTAATATGCTGCGTAATACCAAAAAAGTACGGTGATCCGACTTTCCAGGCAAAACATGGATAAGGCTAGACATAATTAGAACGCAATGTGGTAGATGTGCATATTTTTTACAGAAAACAACTACCCCCACTTTGTGATTGAGGAGAATGACAGACCATCAGACACATCCACAATATCATATGACGGTTCACCCGAAGATTTCCTGCTGGCGACTCCAAATGTAAATGCTATAGATGTTTATTTCTAACTTGTTATATTATAAATATTATTCTCTACACTCTATGTATTTATTTTTCATTGTTTCAAAGAGTCATACGATAAATAAATAAGTATTGTGGAAGGTACATTAGTACTTTTTCTTTGCTCTCAGTATTAATTTAGCCTTCTCCTTCCTATTTTCTTCCAATTATTTGGTTCTGTCCCCGACAGAGTCGTTTGGAAGATGTAAGAGCGGACTCGTACCTGTTCATAAAGACACTCTTGAGGTGAACGGTACGTCTGTAACGGAATTTCGAGCCTGCTCTGTCTTCTTCTCCTGCGTAGATCTACGAGCGTTTCCTAACAACAGTAATTTTCACCTTAACTCTGACACACCCGTTCATACAAACGGCGTCGATTTGGAGGAATGAAGAAGGATGCAATAACGTTACTTTACGTGCTCACTTATCAAAACCATTAAGTAATACAAAATGGCAGGGAAGAGCTCTTTGATCAAGCTCCGCAAGATTTACAGTCACAGTGCATTTTCACTGGCGTCCACTGTCGTAAACTACATGTCACCCGCTCCTCTGCGGAGGGTGTTCAGTGCGTTTGACGTCTCACTCGAAATCGGCCGTAAATGTTTATATCAGGGCCAATAATTCCAGCGCTGGGATTTACAGTTGTTCCTAGATGTAATCGTAGCGAGTACACTTTTATGATCTGAGGACGGTAATAGAGCCGACCGCAAGATGATGTGTGGAAGCTCCGGGCATTCGGGTGATGAACAATAATAGAGTAATAATTCACGTTATAACGGGCGCCGACCAGATGGGTATCGGCAGCTAGCATTGTAGGGCTGTAAACGAGAAGCGCCTCAGCCATGTGCGTTCAGAGGGCGTTCAAGTGGAAAATCGCACTGCAGCACCGCTGTACTTTAGTCTTACCGGCAGAGGCTTCACCAGGGAATGCTAATTTTCTAGATAGAAGATAATGGAACTAGAAAAACACGATGTTTTTCGTCGGCACCTCAGTCTAGCGACAGATTTTAGAATCGCAAAGGAGTGTCCAGTATAGACCGCCACAAGAAGTTTACACGTTTTTGTAGAGATTTTGTTGTTTCTAGACATGAGATTGTGTTTTGTGCAGAGTTTGTAAATATTTGTGCTCTATACATTTAAGCGCGAATAATATACTAAAGCTATATGGAATATATTGTTAATGCTCCAGTTACGGAATTTTTAAGGCAAGTAAAATTCTATGTGTTTTTAAAACTAGCTACATTGTATAACGTGTGAATGATAAGGCCATACCTCATCTGTCGTGCACCAGCTTTTACCCCGAAACAGAAAGTCTTTTAGCATGGAAAGTGGGATATTTGCGAATGTCTTGTGAATTTTACCTATCTTACAAATGGAAATTTGTGCTATCTTCCAATAGCTTCAGTTTCAAGATTTATTTATCTTGTAACTGGTTTTTGATATTACTTCTGCATGATCTAATTACACTTGCTGTGAGTAAATAGAATAATAATGTAGCAGGCAGACGACCCAATATGGCATTGATAAGATTTTTTCGACTGCGACCCATTTAAATTTAAAAAGACTATTTATTCCTAGGTGCATGACTATGTTGTATCTTGGAGCATGTTTTTGCATATGGATAAACCTTAACCAAATGACTCTGAGCACTGTGGGACTTAACGATAAACCTTAATCCACCGCAGAAAGTTTGAAATTTCAGGGAAAGACTGCAGCACATAATAAGTGAATGCCATCATCTAAAAATGGAATGCTGGTCGTTGTGGCCGAGCGGTTCTAGGCGGTTCAGCCCGGAACCGCGCTGCTGCTACGGTCGCAGGTTCGAATCCTGCCTCGGGCATGGATGTGTATGATGTCTTTAGGTTAGTTAGGTTTAAGTAGTTCTAAGTGTAAGGGACTGATGACCAATAGTGCTCAGAGCCATTTGAACCATTTTTTAAAAATGGAATTTGAAAATATATTCAACTTCTGTTACAGAGTTGGCTAGAGACGAAAGTGTGGAAAGTGCACCTTGCATCTCTCCCCTGAATACACACTTCCATTGCCACTACCTCTGAAGAGAGCGACTACAGGTATGAAGCACATCTTGCCCTTCCACAGCTATCAATGTTTCTGCTGCTATAAGGCTCATCCGGTCACCGTTTTCTTCCTATTTTATCAGCTTGGCATAAATGGTACAGCCAACTTCCTCCATAACAATTATGTGTTATAATCGATGGCTCCCTTTTTTCCCTGTTCTAATTAGACACTGCTATGATAGACGAAATGGGAAACCTCTGAAAATAGGCAGGGGGGTCAGGGAGGGGGGGGGGGGGGGCAAACGCTTGCGTACGTCCATTATTGTGAGCAAGAAATCAAGAAAAGTAACCGCACTCTTTTCACTGCTTCTCCTACACATCTGCATAGGCCCGTAAGAAAGCCCGCAGTCAAACGTGGCATGCCTGGTCATAAAGTTTTGGAATATTTTGAGCACGCACGGTCTATGAAGCAAGACGTATCTATCAATGAGAAAAACATCTGACATGATAAGAGACAAAGCTAGAGCACTTCACAGCGTAGCAGTACAGATCTTTGGAGAAAACGGTCAAGAAGTTTTAATCACGCAAGTCGTCATCTAAATACGTCGTCAGAACGCAATGCCTAGAGTAGTCGCATCGTCGACCAATAGGTACGAAGCACCAGCAATGGGCTGCATCCAGCTTCCGTGATGAAAATGTGTCTGCTCTGTTCAGCTTCTGAACAGAGATACGGAATTTTTAAGGCAAGTAAAATTCTATTTGTTTTTAAAACTAGTTATTTTTGTAAGTAGGCTGTTTAGGTTTTTATATAGGTAACGCCACATAGCGCTCTGTCTGAAAATCACTGACTGTGCTGTGTGCAGTCTGTGGCTGGTTTGCATTGTTGTTGGCTATTGTAGTGTTGGGCAGTTGGCTGTTAACAGCGCGTAGCGTTGCGCAGTTGGAGGTGAGCCGCCAGCAGTGGTGGATGTGGGAAAGTGAGATGGCGGATTTTTGAGAGCAGATGATCTGGCCGTGTGTCCATCAGGAACAGTATATTCGTAAGAACGGATGTCATGAACTGCTATATATATTATGACTTTTGAACACTATTAAGGTAAATACATTGTTTGTTCTCTATCAAAATCTTTCTTTTGCTAACTATGCCTATCAGTAGTTAGTGCCTACAGTAGTTTGAATCTTTTATTTAGCTGGCAGTAGTGGCACTCGCTGTATTGCAGTAGTTTTGAACATTTCCTGTAACAAAGTGTTTGAAGTCACTCTTGTACGTTCTGTTGCTGTGTGTTTCCATTCCATGATTTATGTGATTTGAACAGAAGTAATAAAATGAGCTCTAACATGGAAAGTACGCGTTTCCGGACACATGTCCACATAACATATTTTCTTTCTTTGTGTGTGAGGAATGTTTCCTGAAAGTTTGGCCGTACCTTTTTGTAACACCCTGTATGAGACATTTTACCATTTTACCATCATGCGACATTTGCATTCAACAGACAAAGTTCAGAAGTCTGGTGTAGGAGTACTGCATGCTCTACCTCGAAACAACAAAAATCAACGGAGTGACTATTATTGAACGTCATCAGGTTGCTCATTGAGCATTCCTTTGCAGTACTGTTACTGGTGACGTGTTATGATGCCTTTATCGCCAACTTCCTAAGAAGAAATGAAGGGCTGAGCCCCACCAAAAGACGTAGACTAGAGCAAAGAGTAGTGTGAACATAATATTTTACATTTGATAGCTCCATAAGTGCATTTTGGACTACGAATTCTGCCCCAAAGGGTATGTGCTACACAGATGGAATTTGTTGTCAACAACTGAGACAAAATGGCTCTAAGCACTATAGGACTTAACATCTACGGTCATCAGTCCCCTAGAACTTAGAACTACTTAAACCTAACTAACCTAAGGACATCACACAACACCCAGTCATCACGAAGCAGAGAACAACTGAGACACCTTTCGGTCGCAGTGTAAGAAAGTCGAGCAACAAAACTACATCACCTGTGCTACTGCATGATAACTCACTCTGTTGATTTGAGAGACAAAACTATCCAGGAGTTTGATAGGAAAGTCGTCTCTCGGACACTTGTATTGATAGGGAAGTCCTCTCTCAAGCACTTGTCCGTTTCGACATATATTCGTAAAATTTTACCTTTCCCGCTCTTGATCGATCAACCGTCAAGGCAATTCACTTCTAGAGGAAACTACTGTTAAAACTACACTGGTTTAATGACATCGTTAGAACCAGAGGTTTTCTACAAACGTAGAATTTGCAAACAACTTTAGCATAGTTAGATTGTTGTAGATCTCGTGAAAGAAAATTCAGCTGCTGATTAATTTCTCGTTGATGATTAATGTTGCGATTAGAAAACTAATGGAAAATGCAATTAAAATATTCACTGTGCCAATACAAATTAAATTAAGCTTACTACAGAAACATCACGACGGCAATCTATCTTAATAAAGCATTATGTGTCTGTAATACGATTGAGCTTATTTTAACACGAATTAGTAGGATATTACCGACTTTTGACTTCGAAAAGATCTGTATTTACTTCATTTCCTGTATCATTCGCAAGTATTATGAAAATGTGGCATTTCATAGATAAAATTATGTATTCACAACAACAAAAAATTTGTCGGCAGAACACAAAAGAAGCATTATGAAATTGGCAGTACCGTATGGTTTCCGCTCTGACACTAAGGGTTATTGTAAGTAGCAAGCCGAATTTTGCTCGAGCGTTAACTTACGATTCACTTATTGAGTTTGTATCTGCCTGCTTGTAGCTCAGCTACAAAAATATTAAAAATCTGGCTTTCAGTGAGTCTCGAAAAGCGAACGAAAGCAGCTTGCATCTGGTAGCCAAGCATGTTACTTGGGAACTGGTTTTTTCTAAAGTGGGAAGACACCATTTTGTAGTTGAATTGTTGGCAAATGTCAGTCAGACGTGTGCCGTTGGTCTAAGAGTTTCGGTATGTTGAATTTGAACCAATGATTTTTCTACAGGCTTTTTCTGTTCCAAATAGAGAGTTGAAGTCTCCCATCAGTATTTTGACGTCATCTTGGTGAATTTTGCTCATAGTATTTTCGAGTGTGTTCCACAATTTTTCAACAATTTTGGTTTCTCTTATTTTCGATGTTGGTGGGGGCATGTGCATTGATGAGTGTTTATTTTTTACTGGGTCTCTGAATGAGCACAGTCATAAGTCGATTGTTGATGGGTGTGATTTCATTGACAGAATTGATGATAGATCTGTGTTCGAGAAAAACAATGCTGAAGATTGGTACGCCTTTCGCTACCTTTTGTTGTATTTGCTATTAAAGATGCAATGGTTTCCGTAGTGCAAGGTTTCACTGTCAGTTAATCGTGGTTCATGAAGAGGAAAGATGAGAATTTTTTGTTGGTCGATTTCTTTTGTGAGGTTATTTAGTTTTCGTGCGTGGATCAATGTACCGATGTTTAGTTTTCAAATCCATGTTTCTGCTTGTAGGGAAATTTAACAGAGATCTTCGATATTCTCTGCCGTGCTAACCTGGACTTCCCAGAATCCGAAAATCCAACTGCCGCCTGTCGACAGCCGGGTTGTGTACCACCTGGGGTAAAGTTGACTTTGCTTGCACAGTTCATGTTTGCTTGTGTTTCGTTAGTTTGGCTTGGGTGATACCAGGACTGGACACGACCATAGGGTGTAGAAGCCTTTTGAAGCTAATATTTTCAGCCGAGCTCATTGAGCTAACTGACGGTGACCAGAGTAGCAGTGATTATCACTCAGACGTGCGTGGATTTTGGGTTCAACGGATTGAGTAGCCGTTAAGGATTGTGTTAGTATTTGGTGCACCCCAAGTATTTGATTTCCTCGGTATCACCCGTATGGGGGAGGGATTCCCCTATCGGCGCCATGGGATTATTATTATTATTATTATTATTATAATTATTGTCATTATGTCATCAGCAAATCCAACATGGTGCATCTTCCCACCACTGAAATAGATGTGCATTGTTCGAATCAGTATTTCCATCACATAAATATTGGTTATAATTACGTTACATTGCTGCTAGTAGACATATTTCTCACTTTTTCTTGGGCAGTTGCTACCTGTTACTCCATCATAGGAATTAATGTGCGCAGCATTGTTGCAATACAGACGTTCAAATTATCCGATTTTTGTAATTTCATTTCGATACCAGATCGTTCTAATCGGATTCAGCCAGTCAGGCGTAATGTGGATATCCGAATACGACTCTCATCATTTGATAGACTGGGTAAACCACATTCTTAATCGGACGGTTGAATCCAGATCACTTACTTACGACAGGGCCTGAATTCTTAAACACTGTGGAAAATAATAATACAATGTGCTTATTGCTAATATGTTATTTAAATATAAATATATGAACGAACGAGATAACAGTTTATTTACAGGAGCAGAGCACCATCCATCATAGCAGAGCAGTGCGAGATTGGTTTCAGGGCCAAGAGAGGATAAAGCTGTTGCCGTTTGTTCCACGATCACCGTACATCAACCAGATAGATATACTAAAAGTATACTCGTCCACAAAACCCATGTGGACAATTATCTGATAGTCGGTCAAGCTTTGCTTAGTCGCAGCTGTTTAGATACAAGTCCATTTACTTTCAGTCTTCTCCTTACAATTCTTGCAATGCAAGGTAATTGAAAAATCTCATCCACCTCGACGCCAACTGAGGAATTGACTGGTGCATGTGTTCTTCAACACACAGTAGTTGTCACCCTCACTGGAATCAATGACTGTTTCTGTGTGTGTGTTTTCGTGTTCACGCACAATCTGAATCAATACTATTAACATTAGATAGACAACCAACAATAAATACTGCATCAAATATTACTGTAAAATATTTTAATGTGATGGGAAGTTACAAACCGAATTTTTACCCAACCCACGACCTGCATATTATGTTACGTTAAGTAAGATGTATTAACTCCATAGTGTCGTCAGCAGAGACAGTGCGCTCTTGTTGTGGAGGCTCGCGACAAGTGCAGCGATTAGCAGTGCCTGATGCTACCGCGATCTGTTTATGTTGGCTGAGCGTGGACACTGCAGCAGACGCTTCGCCATAAACAGAAAGAAATCACCTTGGCTCTGACTGCAGTGATCGGATATCACTGCCTGCGTGTTCTTATAGTAACCAACGTGAGACTCTACTCACAGGTGCCATGGAGCAATTGCAACGGGTATCATGTCATTAGTCATCAGAATATTAACCAGTGATGAAATGTCCACTCTATTTGACTCCCAAGAAAATAGCAACCTTCTCATAAAGGAATGTGAGGTGATATCAAAATTTATCCAACATACAAAAATTAACTGCAGGGCTTTCATGTATGCAGTAATAGCACACAAGGAAATATTATGTCTTGGAAGCGTATATTTCATTTTCTCTTCTCAAAGTAACGCCCTTGTTTTAGTATGAAGTGAGAAAAAAACACGAAAAACTAAAGTTCCTGAGAAGCATATCAGTCATTTCCTCTTCTCATATCATAACTTTTATTTTAGTATGAAGTAGGAAAAAAACAGTTTAAGGTTGTGAAGCATACTTGTATACTTCATAAAAGGTTCAAGCCGGCCGCGGTTGTCTAGCGGTTCTGGCGCTACAGTCCGGAACCGCGGGACTGCTACGGTCGCAGGTTCGAATCCTGCCTCGGGCATGGGTGTGTGTGATGTCCTTAGGTTAGTTAGGTTTAAGTTGTTCTAAGTTCTAGGGGAATATGACCTAAGATGTTGAGTCCCATAGTGCTCCGTAGCGGACGCGCGGCTCCAGACTGTAGCACCTAGAGCAGCTCGGCCACCCCGGCCGGCATACTTGTATACTGACCATTCGTTATTTGACTAAATATGAACTACAATCTGATTAGCATATATATGACATGGGTTAGCGCCGGCACAGAGCAATGACTAAGGGTTGGATGCCGTTGAAGTCCCGTTACACTGATGGCAAGACAAATGTTCGCAAATCACCTCTATTGCCTCAAAAAACAATTGCATCTTCAATATCGAAGGACCGACGTCCACACTGTCACAGCGCGTTGAAATACAGCTAAGACGGCAGATGAATATTTGTGACCGACTGGCCTTCGAACCTGTACCTCCTGCTTACTAGACAGACATGCTGATCAGTGCACTATTTTTTTTTTTTTTTTTTTTAAGTTTGAGAAGACTTTCAGCACCATGTAGGCGGAGGCAAAGATGGCAGGGGTCGAAGATCCGAGGCCTGGCCTCAATGCCTCCCCCATACCTGTCACTGAGCAGCTGCATTATTCCCATGTATTCCATGTTTGCACCCATATATACCTTTAAATTGTGGAACAAAATTGAAGGTAAATTAAATTACAGATTGCCGCCTCCAATGGAATTCGTTCCTTGTAGAACAGCCGGCCGAAGTGGCCGTGCGGTTAAAGGCGCTGCAGCCTGGAACTGCAAGACCACTACGGTCGCAGGTTCGAATCCTGCCTCGGGCATGGATGTTTGTGATGTCCTTAGGTTAGTTAGGTTTAACTAGTTCTAAGTTCTAGGGGACTAATGACCTCAGAAGTTGAGTCCCATAGTGCTCAGAGCCATTTTTTTGTAGAACATAACTTATAACAGTGAAGAGGGTGACGGAAAAATACATAACAAACATTCATTCAGAAATATATTCCCAATTTAACTTAATATGCTCTTAACCACAATCCGAGTTGGAGTCTCTCTTCAGTTACAGCTAACCAGTGCGCACCTATTGCACTATTGTAAGAACCGAGATGCAGTATTTTGGATTTAAAATGTTGTAAATTCGTTGTCAGAACTTATGAGACCATGCTGCTTAGGTCATCGGTCCCTAAGCTTACACACTACTTAATCTAACTTAAACTGTCTTACGCTATGGACAACACATACACCTATGCTGGAGGGAGGACTCGAACCTCCGACGGTGGGCACTGTCGCGACGCAGCAGCCAACCTCTTTTCAGCACCTACCTACACACGCTCCTCGTCAGGCGCGAATTACCATCTTTGCCGCATACCACATGCGCGGTTCTTTCGGGAATGTCCGAAAGGAAAGACACTACGAATCCGGGTTCGAACCTGGTCAGGCACAAATTTTCATCTGACGCCGTTGCTCTATTTTAATGCGCATGACAGCCTGGGCATCTGTCCTTCAATCTTTAATTGATCAACAAGGCTGTCTATTTCGATTCATAGTGTCTGTTCTTTCGGAAATGGCAGAAAGAACAGACACACACACATATACACATTTTTGTCCTAAGTGCTATTCGGAAAATGTTTGGCTACTCAGTGATAGTGCCGGACTGGAGCTGCATCAACCTACTCATTTCACTAGATATAGTTGTAATTTTCTGAACAATTCCTATTTACTAAGTGACAGCGACAGTGTCTCTCATCGATTACTTTGTCGGAAACCTGCTTCTCTCTGCCCTAGCCTATACTATAGCAATGAGTGATTCCTCACATTCTTGATACCTCACTGGACGTGCTACTGCAACTGTAGCCAAAGATTCAAATCCCGCTGGAAAAGTATGTTTCAAGTCAGATGGTTTTGCTCCTCCCGTACTGTCACTGAAAACGATCACAACGAAATTAAGCATAGGTATCCTATGAAACCCTACAGTTCATACTGTGGTGCTGTGAAGATGAAAAAAGTAGATTTTCACAATTATCAGATGGCAGATGGAATTTGCCATATTCCACTAATTATGATTGCATTATTAACTGTTGATTCACAGGCGCTTTTCTGCCGCATATTGTAACTGTTATTTGAGTATTAGAGCTGGAAGAATAGAAATATCAAATTTTCGCCATATGGAATGTTAGAGTTCACCCTAAGTCTTCACGTTTCGAACAAAGGCAGAATATCCGTCAGGAAAGCTGACAACAATAAGCTAGTCCATGCCTGCTTCTGGTGGATGTGCCAATGACAGTGATCTCAATAACAATATTGTACAGCAAATATACATTGCCAACTCAACCACTGTGAATCGCGTCTGGTGAATACGCTTTCAAGGTTTCTGTCCGATTAAGTCAGTAAACACAAATAATTGTCGCAATTATTAATTTATGACATTTAGTTTGCATTCAGTGCATCGATGTATTACAAGTAATTGCACTCTAGCCCCTAAACCTAATTACAGAATTGCGAATAAGACTCATTGACATATAATGAGGATCTTGTGGCCCTTGCCACCCGCAACTTTGAAACGAAGCTATAGCCACTTCCGAGGTCACTCACAGAACACATCAGTTGGTATCCTTCCTGGCGGTGTAACTGAAACTTGGCAACAGCGCAGAATATGTTTGGCAACTCTGTGACCGACGAGTTGCTTCCTTGATGGCACAGAACTATCCTGCTAAATTCACTTGATATTATCGTGTCATTTCGATTTAATACTGAGTGATTTTCGCTTGAGGCGCGACATAAGGATATCAGTTAATCCTTTTGAGTCCACGAAAGTCGTTCCACATGAGAAATACAATTACTGTCGCCTCTTATGTTGCGGTTTATCTGCCATAGTGCTTACTGGGTCACTACGTAAGTAGAAGACACCGCGCCCATTCGCTAGCTCGTAGGTAACGTGCTAGCCTGTGCGTTGCGTGCTGCCTCTGTTCGCCTTTCGAGCCTCGCCGAAAGCTGGATTTTCAATTGTATTGTAGCAGAGCTACAAGCAGGCAGATACAAATTCAATGAGGGAATCGTAAGACAACGCTCTAGCAAAATTCGTCTTGCTTCTTTTAATAACCCTTGGTGTCAAAGCGAAAACCTTGAGGTACTGCTAAATTCATAATGCCACGTTTTTGTTTTCTGCCGACATATTTTTTGTTGTTGTGAATACATAATTTTATCTATAAACTGCCACATTTTCATAATACTTGCGAAGCAAATCATGTGAAGTAACTCTTCACTAACTTGTTGGGAAGGTGGAAAAAGCACTACCCTTTCTGAATGCTCTCTGTCTCTTCCAGGATGTCGAGTAATGGTTAGAGATGAAGAACCTAGTGGTGAATGAACTCATAGATGAGCTGAATGTGGGAGACTACTCTTGAAAAGAATAAGTAGACGATCTATTCACAGTAAGAGATAGAAAATTTGCTAGTACTGTTAAACCTATGTGCACTGAACATTGTGAAAATGTATTTGAAGACGAGTCCCACGAAAATTGGTGTAGTATTATTTATGGGGAAGCATGTCCAGCACACATACTGAAAAATTATGTTTTTCGATGAAACTTTAGAGAGGGTTGTAGTGTATCTAGAGGTAGCCCTGGATGGAAAACTATTATTAACACCTCACATAAAGAATATGTTCCACTGCGAAAGATGATCTTATAAGCACTAGAAGCTGCTGTAGGGTAAACTGGGGTCTAAACCCAGTACCTACTGGATATACATCCCTGCAAAAAGACCAATAATAAGTTATTGACCTGTAATGTGAACAAAGTCGAACAGAAGGTGGCTGCCAGGGAGTGCAGAGACTGGACTGCTTTCACAAACAGATGGAATTAGCAGGACATCCGCTCTTGGAATGAATATTATGCTAGACATGCCCGCCTTACACCTGCGGCTTAAAATGGAGGCAGCGGCAGGGACATAAAGGCTAAAAATTGGAAGCAGCTCTGAAATCTGTATCAGCCCCTGCAACTATATCGAAGGTCGTTGCAGAATGCCATGAAGCATTTTCTTTCGGACATGTCCGAAAGAACAGACACCACATATATATCCATATACAGGGTGTTTCAGGAGGAATAGTACATATTTTAGCAGGTGGTAGTACAAACGAAAAAAATTCCATATAAATGCGTCCACTTTTTATTGAGTACAGAGATACAGCTGTTAGTACGTAACGCTAACAAACTCAAAGCAAAGGCAAATGAGGACATTCAAAGCTGATTTTCAAAAATTCACCAACCAACTTCAATGCACATTTGACTTCTCTTGATAACACCACGTGTAGCCTTACTGAGGTCGTCTTTGCGTTCTTTTATGAGGGCTGCGCTATTCATAACCCGAACGATCAAATCGGCTTTTGGGTTTACTTTTTATTTGTAGACTTCGCCTTTAACCATCCCCGCAGGCAAAAATCGAAAGAGGTAAGGTCCTAGGACCTTGAAGGCCAAGAAAAGAGCCCATATCTAATGATCCACCTTCCGGGAAATGTTAGGTGTGGATAATGTGTCACCTGACGACTAGAATGTGCAGGAGCCCCGTCATGATGGAGGAACATACGCATTCTTGTAGCCAAATGAACCTGCATCTCGGTTCTTACAATAGTGCAGCAGATGCGCACTGGTTGGATGTAACTGAAGAGAGACTCCAACTCGGCTTGAGGCTAAGGGCAAATCCCAAGCGCATGGCCACGAACAATTAGGAGCAGAAACTTAATGTCATCGGAATCTTGTTGAAGGACCATGATATGCGATTGTTAGAACGACTGCAGAAAGTTCACTTTATAAATACATTCATAATTAGCAAAATATATCATGTCGCAGCAGTCTTCCCGATACTGCAGGTCACTGCACATAAAATATTAGCTGTAGCCTCTGGTATGTGTGGAAACAAAATACCTTCAAAGTATCCCTCCACACGGCGATTTTGCAGAGGCAAAATGGAGGACTTGGAATTAAAGACGTGCTTTTAAACTAATACATTCCACTAAGACAGGCATCACGAAACTTCTGTTCCTCTCGTTAGATCATGGGGATAGGAACGCTCCTGTTAATGTAGCATGCCAGCCAAGATTACGTCCGAAAGCACAATGCCGATTGGAGCTGTATAAGACTTCCACCAGCACAAACCAACACTAGAACCGTCTATGATTATAGTACCACACATCGTCCTAACAAACCAATTCCGGTAAATTAACCTACAAAAAACTGGAGGAACGTCTGGAAAAATATCAACAAAAAAATTGTACCAACTAGAGTCAGTGCCGTATGATGTGACGTTGTAAACGAAACCATACCCTCAGCGGAACGATTATGGAAATTCAAATTGAGACCATCTCCGTACTGCGACAAATGTCGGCTTGTAAAAACTGAAGCGCACATCTTCTTATGTGAAAATAGAATCAGAATTTGGAACTGGACTAGGAAGAAATCAGCACTATCAACAGAAACGTAGAAAGTCATATACCGATAACTGAAGCTTTACAACCCGACTGGAAATGTTACCCGTCCGCAAAGAATAACAATTTTTCGTGGCTTCTGGGACAGTTTGTGTTTTACGCCGTAACAAACAGAACTAAGAAGACTACATGTTTTATACTGCAGAAGAACATCTTACGCTGAAGAAGAATAACAAATATAATTTTTTTTATCTATTGCTTTATGTGGACTACGAAGAAGTGGACAGTTTTCTTTTTGTTAGAAGCAGAATACCGTTCTGTCACTTTTTTTTTACTCCTGGAATATTCTCTTACGTTGGTTCTAAAATCAGAACTGTTCTAATTTGGCAAAACACCTCCGACTCCGAAATTATTTTCGTTTGTGGAAACATTTATAGCTTCCTTACAGACCTCATATGCATCCAGTGCAAAATAACTTAAATTGTGAATATATTTCTGAATGAATGTTTGTTATGTATTTTTCCGTCACCCTTTTCACTGTTATAAGTTATGTTCTACAAGGAACGCACGCCATTGGAGGTGGCAATCTGTAATTTATTTTACCTTAATTACTACTTCAATTTTGTTCCACAATTTAAAGGTATATATGGGTGCAAACATGGAATACATGGGAATAATGCAGCTGCTCAGTGACAGGTGTGCCGGCCGAAGTGGCCGTGCGGTTCTAGGCGCTGCAGTCTGGAACCGCGGGACCGCTACGGTCGCAGGTTCGAATCCTGCCTCGGGCATGGATGTGTGTGATGTCCTTAGGTTAGTTCTAAGTTCTAGTGGACTGATGACCTCAGAAGCTAAGTCCCATAGTGCTCAGAGTCATTTGAACCTTTTATGAAGTATACAAGTATGCTTCACAACCTTAAACTGTTTTTTTCCTACTTCATACTAAAATAAAAGTTATGATATGAGAAGAGGAAATGACTGATATGCTTCTCAGGAACTTTAGTTTTTCGTGTTTTTTTCTCACTTCATACTAAAACAAGGGCGTTACTTTGAGAAGAGAAAATGAAATATACGCTTCCAAGACATAATATTTCCTTGTGTGCTACTACTGCATACATGAAAGCCCTGCAGTTAATTTTTGTATGTTGGATACATTTTGATATCACCTCACATTCCTTTGTGAGAAGGTTGCTATTTTCTTGGGAGTCAAATAGAGTGGACATTTCATCACTGGTTAATATTCTGATGACTAATGACATGATACCCGTTGCAATTGCTCCATGGCACCTGTGAGTAGAGTCTCACGTTGGTTACTATAAGAACACGCAGGCAGTGATATCCGCTCACTGCAGTCAGAGCCAAGGTGATTTCTTTCTGTTTATGGCGAAGCGTCTGCTGCAGTGTCCACGCTCAGCCAACATAAACAGATCGCGGCGGCATCAGGCACTGCTAATCGCTGCACTTGTCGCGAGCCTCCACAACAAGAGCGCACTGTCTCTGCTAACGATACTATGGAGTTAATACATTTTACTTAACGTAACATAATATGCAGGTCGTGGGTTGGGTAAAAATTCGGTTTGTAACTTCCATCGCATTAAAATATTTTACAGTAATATTTGATGCAATATTTATTGTTGGTTGTCTATCTAATGTTAATAGCATTGATTCAGATTGTGCGTGAACACGAAAACACACACACAGAAACAGTCATTGATTCCAGTGAGGGTGACAACTACTGTGTGTTGAACAACACATGCACCAGTCAATTCCTCAGTTGGTGTCGAGTGGATGAGATTTTTCAATTACCTTGCATTGCAAGAATTGTAAGGAGAAGACTGAAAGTAAATGGACTTGTATCTAAACAGCTGCGACTAAGCAAAGCTTGACCGACTATCAGATAATTGTCCACATGGGTTTTGTGGACGAGTATACTTTTAGTATATCTATCTGGTTGATGTACGGTGATCGTGGAACAAACGGCAACAGCTTTATCCTCTCTTGGCCCTGAAACCAATCTCGCACTGCTCTGCTATGATGGATGGGGCTCTATTCCTGTAAATAAACTGTTATCTCGTTCGTTCATATATTTATATTTAAATAACGTATTGGCAATAAGCACATTGTATTATTATTTTCCACAGTGTTTAAGAATTCAGGCCCTGTCGTAAGTAAGTGATCTGGATTCAACCGTCCGATTAAGAATGTGGTTTGCCCAGTCTATCAAATGATGAGAGTCGTATTCGGATATCCACATTACGCCTGACTGGCTGAATCCGATTAGAACGATCTGGTATCGAAATGAAATTACAGAAATCGGATAATTTGAACGTCTGTATTGCAACAATGCTGCGCACATTAATTCCTATGATGGAGTAACAGGTAGCAACTGCCCAAGAAAAAGTGAGAAATATGTCTACTAGCAGCAATGTAACGTAATTATAACCCATATTTATGTGATGGAAATACTGATTCGAACAATGTACATCTATTTCAGTGGTAGGAAGATGCACCATATTGGATTTGCTGATGACATAATGACAATAACAATAATAATAATAATAAACCGCGTGGAGGCCCGGGAAAAGAATAGGCCTCCGGTATGTTCTGCCAGTCGTAGAAGGCGACGAAAAGAACAAACCACTAATAGTGCTAACCCCCCTTTTAGTGTGATTACTTGGTTCAGGACAGAACTAAAGAAGCCTCGGACAAGCGGCGTCATGGTCGGGGACGACGCTTGAACCCTATTCCCGCCCACAATGGTAACGACACTGCTAGCCAACTGGAAAATGATTTAAATCCAAATAGAGGTGTTTTGCAGGATATGCTTCCTGCAACCACCCTAGAAGGAAAACAAAGACAGAGGATGAGATGGTCAGATGAAGTTAATCGACACCTCATGTTCTGTTATTACCAAGCAACAAACCTAGGAACCAACACAACTGGCTACAGATCACAAGTATACACAACATTTATTACCAGATACCCGGAATTAAAATTTTTAACAGAGCAACGACTAGCTGATCAGATCCGTGTAGTAATAAAAATACAGTAATGGACTCAAACATCCCAGAGAAAACAAACAAAGAACAAAACGCGTCAATTAAACAATCAGAGGAAACGGAATCTTAAGACAGCCATCAGAACAAGCACAAATAGAACATGAAGTGACACACATGTTAGATATAGAAGAGAAATTTCAGCTGACATATATAGAATACAAAGATACAAATACAGACATTAGACCATTCTTGCATAGACCACCAAATAGCCCACAAGTCGAAACAACTATCAACACAATCATACACAACAAATTAAATGAAAATACAACTATGGAAGAGTTACAACTACTGGTTTATGTAGGAGCACTCACTACACTAAATATACACACTAGGCAGAGATCAGAACCAACCAACACACAGAAGAAACGCACAAAACCAGCATGGCAACACAGGCTACAGATCAGAATAGAAAAACTGAGAAAAGACATCAGACAGCTAACACAATTTATAAGAAATGAAATATCAGACAAAAAACGAAAAAGGTTAGGTAAAATCTCACAACAAGAAGCAATAGAGCAATTAGATGAAAAGAAGCAGAAATTACAAGCATTGGCCAAACGACTTAGAGGGTACAAAAAAAGTGAAAATAGAAGGAAACAAAACCAAACATTCAACACAAACCAAAAGAGATTTTACCAGACAATAGATAACACACACATTAAAATAGACAATCCACCAAACATAATAGACATGGAACACTTCTGGAGCAACATATGGTCAAACCCGGTACAACATAACAGGCATGCATGGTGGATACAAGCAGAAACAGACTCATACAAGATGATACCACAAATGCCTGAAGTGATAATTTTGCAACATGAAGTCACTCGAGCAATTAATTCTACGCACAATTGGAAAGCCCCTGGAAATGATAAAATAGCAAATTTCTGGGTAAAGAAGTTCACCTCAACACATTCACATCTAACTAAATTATTTAACAGTTACATTGCAGACCCATACACATTCCCTGATACACTTACACATGGAATAACTTATCTGAAACCTAAAGATCAAGCAGACACAGCAAACCCAACTAAATATCGCCCTATAACATGCCTACCAACAATCTACAAAATATTAACTTCAGTCATTACACAGAAATTAATGACACATACAACACAGAACAAAATTATAAATGACGAACAAAAAGGCTGCTGCAAAGGAGCACGAGGATGTAAAGAGCAACTGATAATAGACGCAGAGGTGACATATCAAGCTAAAACTAATCAAAGGTCGCTACACTACGCATACATTGATTACCAAAAAGCTTTTGATAGTGTACTCCACTCATGGTTACTACAGATATTGGAAATATACAAAGTAGATCCTAAATTGATACAGTTCCTAAATATGGTAATGAAAAACTGGAAAACCACACTTAATATCCAAACAAATTCAGATAATATCACATCACAGCCAATACAGATTAAGTGTGGAATGTACCAAGGAGACTCATTAAGTCCTCTCTGGTTCTGTCTTGCTCTGAACCCACTATCCAACATGCTAAATAATACAAATTATGGATATAATATTACTGGAACATACCCACACAAAATCACACATTTGCTATACATGGATGATCTAAAACTACTGGCAGCAACCAATCAACAACTCAACCAATTACTAAAGTTGACAGAAGTATTCAGCAATGATATAAAAATGGCTTTTGGAGCAGACAAATGTAAGAAAAATAGCATAGTCAAGGGAAAACACACTAAACAAGAAGATTACATATTGAATAACCACAGTGACTCCATAGAAGCGATGGAAAAAACAGATGCCTATAAATATCTAGGATACAGACAAAAAATAGGAATACATAATACAAATATTAAAGAAGAACTAAAAGAAAAATATAGACTAAGACTAACAAAAATACTGAAAACAGAATTGACAGCAAGAAACAAGACAAAAGCTACAAATACTTATGCTATACCAATATTGACCTACTCATTTGGAGTAGTGAAATGGAGTAACACAGACCTAGAAGCACTCAATACACTTACACGCTCACAATGCCACAAATATAGAATACATCACATACATTCAGCAACAGAAAGATTCACATTAAGGAGAAAGGAAGGAGGAAGGGGATTCATCGACATAAAAAACCTACATTATGGACACGTAGACAATTTAAGAAAATTCTTTCTAGAACGAGCAGAAACTAGCAAAATACACAAAGCAATCACTCATATAAATACATCGGCTACACCACTGCAATTTCATAACCACTTCTACAACCCTTTAGATCACATAACATCAACAGATACGAAGAAAGTAAATTGGAAAAAGAAAACACTACATGGCAAGCACCCATATCATCTAACACAGCCACACATCGATCAAGACGCATCCAACACATGGCTAAGAAAAGGCAATATATACAGTGAGATGGAAGGATTCATGATTGAAATACAGGATCAAACAACAAACACCAGATATCACAGAAAGCATATTATTAAAGATCCCAATACCACAACAGATAAATGCAGACTTTGCAAACAACAAATAGAAACAGTAGATCACATCACAAGTGGATGTACAATACTAGCAAATACAGAATACCCCAGAAGACATGAAAATGTAGCAAAAATAATACATCAACAACTTGCCATAAAACATAAACTAATAAAACAACACGTTCCCACATACAAGTATGCACCACAAAATGTACTGGAGAATGATGAATACAAATTATACTGGAACAGAACCATTATAACAGATAAAACAACACCACATAACAAACCTGACATCATACACACCAATAAAAAGAAGAAATTAACACAAGTAATCGAAATATCCATACCCAATACAACAAATATGCAGAAGAAAACAGGAGAAAAATTGAAAAATACATCCAACTGGCTGAGGAAGTCAAGGACATGTGGCATCAGGATAAAGTTGACGTTATACTGATTATACTATCAACTACAGGAGTCATACCACACAATATCCACCAGTACATCAATGCAATACAGCTACATCCAAACGTATATATACAACTACAGAAATCCGTAATTATTGATACGTGTTCAATAACCCGAAAGTTCCTAAATACAAAGTAACATATACCATACAGTTAAAAGGAAGTCACGCTTGATGAAGGTCCGCATCACTTTCCATTTTTAACCAGACCTAAGGTCTGAGAAAAAATAGAAATAATAATAAAAATCCCATGGGGCGGATAGGGGAATCCCTCCCCCATACGGGTGGTACCGAGGAAATCAAATACTTGGGGTGCGCCAAATACTAACACAATCCTTAACGGCTACTCAATCCGTTGAACCCAAAATCCACGCACGTCTGAGTGAAGATCACCGCTACTCTGGTCACCGTCTGTTAGCTGAATGAGCTTGGCTGAAAATATTTGCTTCCAAAGGCTTCAACACCCTCTGGTCCTGTTCAGTCCTGGAATCACCGAGGCCAAACCAATGAAGCACAAGCAAACATGAACTGTGCAAACTGTCGACAGGCGGCATTTGGAATTTCGGATTCTGGGGAGGTCAGGTTAGCACGGCAGAGAATATTGAAGATATCTTGTAAATTTCCCTACAAGCAGAAAACATGGATTTGAAAACCACATGCCGTGCGGGATTAGCCGAGCGGTCTAATTCGCAGCAGTCATGGACTGTTCGGCTAGTTCCGGCGGAGGTTCAAGTCCTCCCTCGGGCATGGCTGTGGGTGTGTTTGTCCTTAGGATAATTTAGGTTAAGTAGTGTGTAAGCTTAGGGACTGATGACCTTAGCAGTTAAGTTCCATAAGATTTCAAACACATAAGAACTTTTTTTTTATAACAAAACATCGATACATTGATCCAAATACGAAAACTAAATAATCTCACATAATAAATCGACCGACAAAAAATTCTCGTGTTTGCTCTTCAAGAACCACGACTAAGTGACAATAAAATCTTGCATCACGGAAACCATTTCATCTTCAAGAGCAAAATGCAACAAAATGTAGCGAAAGGCATACCAATCTTGGCCATGGCATTTATCGAACACAGATCTATCATCAGTTCTATCAAAGAAATCACACTCGTCAACAATCGACTTATGACTATACTCGTTCAGAGCGCCATTAAAAAATAAACACTCATCAATGCACATGGCCCCACCAACATCGAAAATAAGAAAAACACCAAAAATGTCGAAAAATTCTGGAACACACTCGAAAATACTATGAGCAAAATTCACCAAGATGACGTGAAAATATTAAAGGGAGACTTCAACTCTCTATTTGGGACAGAAAAACCCTGTAGAAAAATCATTGGTAGAAATTCAACACACCGAAACGCTTAGACCAAGTGCACACGTATGGCTGATATTTGCCAACAATTCAGCCACAAAAGGATGTCTTCCCACTATAGGAAAATATCATTTCTCAGGTAACATGCTGAAAGCCAGATTTTTTTATTCTTTTGTAGTAGAGCTACAAGCAGGCAGATACAAACTCAATAAGTGAATCGTAAGATAACGCTCGAGCAAAATTCGGCTTGCTACTTACAGTAACCCTTACTGTCAGATTGGAAACCATACGGTACTGCCAATTTCATAATACCACTTTTGTTTTCTGCCGACATATTTTTTGTTGTTGTGAATACATAATTTTATCTATGAAATGCCATTTTTTCATAATACTTGCGAATGATACAGGAAATGAAGTAAATACAGATCTTTTCGAAGTCAAAAGTCGGTAATATCCTACTAATTCTTGTTAAAATAAAATCAATCGTCTTACAGACACTTAATGCTTCGCTACAGTCTGGAACCGCGCGACCACTACGGTTGCAGGTTCGAATCCTGCCTCGGGCATGGATGTGTGTGATGTCTTTAGGTTAGTTAGGTTTAACTAGTTCTAAGTTCTAGGGGTCTGATGACCTCAGAAGTTAAGTCCCATAGTGCTCAGAGACCTTTGAACCATTTTTGAACTTAATGCTTTATTAAGATAGATTGCAGTCGTGATGTCTCTGTAGTAAGCTGAATTTAATTTGTATTAGTAAAGTGAATATTTTATTTGCATTTTCCAATAGTTTACTAAACGCAACAGTAATCATCAAAGAGAAATTAATCAGCAGCTGAATTTTCTTTCACGATATCTACAACAATCTTACAATGGAACAGTTGTTTACAAATTCTACGCCCATAGAAACCTACTTGTTTTAACGATGTCATTAAACCATGGTAGTTTTAAGAGTATTTTCGTTTAGAAATGTATTGCCTTGACGGTTGATCGATCAAGAGCGGGAGAGGTAAAATTTTACGAATATATGACGAGAGGGACAAGTGCTTGAGAGAGGACTTCCCTGTATGGGAGACGACTTTCCTATCAATGTTCTGGATAGTTTTGTTTCTCAAATCAACAGAGTGAGTTGTCATACAGTAGCACAGGTGATGTAGTTTTGTTGCTCTACTTTCTTACACTGCGACCGAAAGGTGTCTCTGTTGTTGACAACAAATTCCACCTGTGTTGCACACACCCCTTGGGGCAGAATTCGTAGTCCAAAACACACCTATGGAGCTATCAAATGTAAAATATTATGTTCTCACTACTCTTTGCTCTAGTCTACGTCTTTTGGTGGGGCTCAGCCTTTCATTTCTTCTTAGGAAGTTAACGATAAAGGCATCATAACACGTCACCAGTAACAGTACTGCAAAGGAATGCTCAATGAGCGACCTGATGACGTTCAATAATAGTCACTCCGTTGATTTTTGTTGTTTCGAGGTAGAGCATGCAGTACTCCTACACCAGACTTCTGAACTTTGTCTGTTGAATGCAAATGTCGCATGATGGTAAAATGGTAAAATGTCACATATATCAGTAGTCGAGACTTCCTTAATGTGGAAAATCATTCATGCCAGAACGATCTTTGTTGAAACAAGAATATCTTTTTCTGACGTATTTTTCCCAAAAGCAGTCGCTCCACGCACAGTTCAAATCATTCTTGCTGCCTCCTCTACATTCGTCCCTCTGTTATACCAAAAGTAAACGTTGGGTTGCAGATGGTACACCTTTTTCCACTTGCGACTCAATTTTACAATGCTTAACTGCAGTTCATGATTTTCAAGTATGCAAAATCCAGTGCTTAAATGCTAGATGATAACTAGAACTTCAAATTCTAAAATGGCATTGATACATACACTGACAGCGTGGCGCCGCCTTCACATGGGCGGCACCGGATTTCAGGGGGCGGGTGGCGTCTGGCCGGTGGCCGGTAGCCGCTGCAGCGCGAGGAAACGCTCGAGCGTAAGCTGTTATGATCGCGACGCAGCCACAAGCTGTCCTGCGGAATTGTTTCTGGAATACTTGTTATTGCGGGTGGGTAGAATGTTAAGCGAATTGTCTTCGATGTTCAGACTCATAACTTTAGACCGAAATGTGTTAAAAAAAACAGTTGGACGCGAACATACGACTTTAAGTTTAGAATGCTCTACGATTACCGCAATAACACGGGCTCACTCCATTCATATTAACTCGGAAATAGACAACACTTCCTCATAACACTTCCGCATCTTACAGTGTTGCCAAATTGTGCAGATGGCCGGACTTAGAGTCGTCAGGGGCGGTTAGTTTTATTGGCCACCATAAGTGAACGACTCGGACTTAGTCTCTGTGTCGGCCGGCCGGCGGTCAGTTTTTATGTCTAAGACTGTACATGTGTAATAAGGTAAGGAATAATTAGTAGTGTTTAGGGACTCTGACTTGTGAAAAAGGATGATGGAAACCAAGAATCATACTTTAAGAGTAACGAAATGTGTGTAAATGTCTGAATGTATCACAATACCGCCGAAAATTTTTTGGACACTGTTGTATTTAAAGGATTTTGTTTCTACAGATTTGTAAAGCAAATTCTCGACCTGTGAAATTTTTTATATGAGACTGTCACTGCTGTCGTAAATATTTCAGTAAAGAAGGTAGATGACCTTGACGTAATGTGCTGTGGAGGCCCATCTGAGTGACAGTCACCTGGAAAAAAAGCCATTAGTGTGTGCCTTTCAGAAGCACAGGTGGAGAAAAAAGAGGCCATTAGCCTCACTATTGACATTCGTTTGTAGAAGGCATCGCAAATACGACATGCTCAAACTTGAAAACATATGATTACACTTTGGAGCTCTTAATTTATGATATTTACTAATATGCCTATTGAAATGATGAGAAACATTATACATCTATTGTCTTTCCAGTTGAGTGATTGCTCATTTTGTTTAATATCTAGTTTCTAGCTGCACTGCAGCATTGGTTAAAATAAAATTTAATAAATGTATTAATGTAAATATTTTCTGTCTACAGATCCAGTAAATAATAATTTTATGATTTACTTCCAAAAGAAAGAGGGAGCACAAAAGACATTTCCCTTCACAGGAATTGCATACATAATTTTTGTTAATGACTGGGTAACTTGTTTAGTAGTGTAAGTTAAGGTGATGCGTCACTGTAGTGTTAAGATCTGACATAGGTATTAGACATTTCATATCTTTACTGTAATATTTTTTCTGCTTGAGCTTTGTCTTGTTTAGATATAAGTTACAGCATTTGCTGCTGCCATTTGCCAGACATAGTGGTACTGAATTTCACTTTGTATTTTTCTGTTAAGCCAGTTTTACTACTGATTAATTCTTCTTGTTGCTGCACATTGGCTCATATTAGTTGTAATGTTGCATTTGCTCTGCTAATTTAGATTTACTGCTGCTTGCTTTGCCAATTTGCATTTTTTTGTCATTGCTGTTTGTGTTAATTGTTTTGTACTGCTACATTGCCTCGTCCCTTAGTATATATATCTGAGCTCAGTAGACTTAAGTTAGCTTAAGATGGGGGTAGACTATATAAGAGAATGAGTTGTGATGAATTGGAAGAAATGCATTGAGAGGCTATAAGAAAATGGTTTGGCCAAAAAAGTAGTGTACAGTGGAGAAAAACTATTTTTGAAAGAGGATGTGAACAGAATACAGAAACCATTCTTGGATAGGATTTTTTTGGTGGAAACAAATGTTGAAATAAGAGGAATGATCTATGTAATGAAGTTTTGGGTTGGACTGCAGTATCAAATGTTACACTGAAAACAAACCCTGTCCTTTCCTCCTGTGTTATTCTGCTATATGTTTGTGTACTCTTGTGTATTTCTGTTTTTCCTGTCTTTATGTGTTTAGCTAATAAGATATATGTTGTACAATTTATTCTAATACTTAGCTACATTCACTATGATGAGGAATACTGTTATCCTCAAATATAATTTGCATTAATAATATGTTATTTACTTTGTAAAGATGTTTAGACATTATTTATTCTGTTTTGTTTTAATGTTCATGTGTGAAATTAATGTTTCGAAAACTATTCTCATTATTTTATATATTTACTTATGTCATAATTCCTGTAACACTGATGTATATGTTTTTTTCTATTCTTTTGTAAAGCCTGTGTCACTACAAATTTTATCTGTATTGTTATGTTCTTTAATTATGTATTTTGTACCTTCGTAATTGTATTCTTATGTTGTACATTTATAATTGTATAGACACCAGTTCTTCAAATTAAGTTACATTTCACTGCACACGTTTCTATTGGTCATAGTAATGCACAATATGTGAGAAGTTGGGACTGTTAGTGTTTGCACGTGTGTTAATAATTCAGCAAGGGACTGGATAACAGCATTGCTGGTTGTAAGGACATTTCAAAAAAAAAAACTTTTGTGAGTGCACAAGTGGTGGTTCATGGACTTGCTATATTGTCTGCCAGACTCTTCGATGGTGATTATGCACCTGCACAGTCACAACAGATGGCTGCTGGCCATCTCTATGAGGACTACGGTGGGTCTGCATCTTTGATGGCCCACCAATACCATTATTTCTACAAGGACTACAGTGGGTCTGCATCTTTGATGGCTCACTAATACCATTATTTCTACAAGGACTACAGTGGGTCTGCATCTTTGATGACCCACCAATACCTTTATTTCTACAAGGACTACGGTGGGTCTACATCTTTGATGACTCACCAATACCATTATTTCTACAAGGACTGCAGTGGGTCTGCACCTCTGGTGGCCCACCAATAACGTAATCTTTAACAGGACTACAGTGGTCTGCTCTGTGATGACCTACCTACCAATATTTCTCAAAACTTCGAATGACTCTTCTGTGGGTATGCTCTGTTGTGGCCTATTAGCTGTCTGCATGTCAAGAGTTAGCACTGTCTTTCTGTTGGAAGGACAACACTACTTCTTCAAGACTGCATGGAAATCCACTACTTCCGTGTGCATTCTCTTTTACTGCTCAGACCTTGAGAAAAAAAAAAAACACCTGAATGATCAGGACTGTCGTTATGGACTGTGAGAAAATTTTAGCTTTTGACCAACATTATATCAATAAGTGTATGCATTTGATTTCTTTGTTATTGTAATTGTAAAAAATTTTAACAAATATGTATTAGCCAGTGCCCAAAACAATTTCCAAAATTTTTTGTGGGGAGCAAGGGGGCTATGTAAGTAGGCTGTTCAGGTTTTTATATTGGTAACGCCACGTAGCGCTCTGTATGAAAATCACTGGCTGTGCTGTGTGCAGTCTGTGGCCGGTTTGTATTGTTGTTGGCTATTGTAGTGTTGGGCAGTTGGCTGTTAACAGCGCGTAGCGTTGCGCAGTTGGAGGTGAGCCGCCAGCAGTGGTGGATGTGAGGAAGTGAGATGGCGGATTTTTGATAGCGGATGATCTGGACGTGTGTCCATCAGAAACAGTACATTTGTAAGAATGGATGTCATGAACTGCTATATATATTATGACTTTTGAACACTATTAAGGTAAATACATTGTTTGTTCTCTATCAAAATCTTTCTTTTGCTAACTATGCCGATCAGTAGTTAGTGCCTTCTGTAGTTTGAATCTTTTATTTAGCTGGCAGTAGTGGGGCTCGCTGTATTGAAGTAGTTCGAGTAAGGAAGATTTTTGTGAGGTAAGTGATTTGTGAAAGGTATAGGTTAATGTTAGTCAGGGCCATTCTTTTGTAGGGATTATTTAAAGTCATATTGCGTTGCGCTAAAAAATATTGTGTGTCAGTTTAGTGTTGATCAAAATAGGTAAAGAGTGAAATGTCTGAGTACGTTCAGTTCTGCTCAGCTGTTTGAAAATCAAATAACGTAAGGGGTTTACAAGCACAGTAATGTATAATTTTTCTAAGTGGGCGTTTCATATTGTATAACGTGTGGATGATAAGGCCATACTTCATCTGTAATGCACCATCTTGTACCCTGAAACAGAGGAAGGAAAGATGGGAATAACTCTGTAAGAGAGAACTATTTAAGGACAGAGCTAGGATGGTCTAAGAATGATCAAATTAGAAGTTCCCTCCCCAAGTGTAACATTATAACCACACCTGACAAAAACATTTTCTCACCTAGGAGAGGTCACGCTAGTACCGTGACGCACAGATCCTAACTTTGGTAATGGTTAGTTCGGCGAGGTAGAGATTCTGAAAGTTTCTTCATGTATGACAAACAGAGCTGGAAGCGCTCATTGATGATGGGGATGTTGCTTGCTGCGTTTTACCCACTATTCCAAACAGTGGATTAAGACCGGGTGTTTTATCGGGACAGTCGAAGTACAGTAGGCTGCCATAGTGCACATGAGTTCCGGGGAACACGCGGGCTGCCATGTGTTTACACATGGATGACGGGGTTGTCCACAGCAAGTCTTCATGAAACAAGTGCACACTTGGTTAATCAGAATGTTAAATATCACGGTTCATATTCACGGTAATCCGAATGATTGGGCCCATGGAACGAAAAACACTTTGGAAACATCTCAGGACAACCGTCAGCCTGATCTTCCTAACACACTGGACCATCATGCTTCCATGATTTGAAAAGAGGCGGAACTTCAACTCTTCGGACCACATTACATGCTTCCAGTCAGCTTTTGTCTAGTTTCTGTGTGTTTTTAACTCGTAGCTTTATAAGCCTCTGTGAGCATTGGTCTCTTTCGAGGTGTCCGACTTCAAATGTCCACTGTATGCAGTTCTTTTCTTCGATCGGAATGTGACTGAGATTGACCTGCATTCATTGAAGATAATTCCTCCCGGGTTTGAAACCGCCTGTTTTTGACAAAGCGTGTCATACATCTCTGGGTCCTCCCATTTTCCTCACGCCTGTGTGGTAAAGCGCACCTTGTAGACACCATGGACATTCTGCATTGATACACCAACGAATCTGGCAACTTCATTCAGTGTGTGGTCAGGGGCACGTCTAAACACTACAGTTCTCTTTTGACGGAGTGTCACGTCGCCAAGTAGATCCATCGTATAGCACTGATCCCATACAGTCGACTTCCACATACACATCACGTCAGCGTAAGAGGACCACACGACCACTGAGATCTCAGCGAACGCCCCAGGATACGACAACAACTTAACGGGTGGGAGGAAGGTGCAGGCTGAGTTTACGGAATTGTTATTTCAGAATAATTGGTTAACAAGGTATACTCAAAACATCAATAGCATGTAAATCAACTGTAACTGTTTGAGATTGATTTCAGAAAGGCCGTCCGTACAATAACAGTTTTTTCCAGGACAAGTAATATCTCTTTCAAATTACAAGTTCAACATTCGTAACAATAGAATTCGAGAGCCCTTACGCACCTGTAAAATTTCAACCAGGCAAATGTAACTTCTGTACCATGACAGAAAGAGCATTACCATAACAATTAGAGAACCACTCATTAGATAGTAAACTTCAAACAAGGAAGTTGGCCCTTGTTTGGAAAAAATTTACAAGTTCAGATTACAATTAAAACAATTTGAGTGTGCTTTTGGCGCTAGCAGTTTACAAACCGAAGGATAACCCTTGTTTTCTAAAAAAAAAATTACAAGTTCAGCGTTTCACGAAAAAAAGCCCTTTGACATTAGCAACTTTTCAAACAGGATGGTAATAACATTCAGAATTTTACAAAAAATGGTTCAAATGGCTCTGAGCACTATGGGACTTAGCATCGCAGGTCATCAGTCCCCTAGAACTTAGAACTATTTAAACCTAACTAACCTAAGGACATCACACACATCCATGCCCGAGGCAGGTTCAAATGGCTCTGAGCGCTATGGAACTTAACTTCTAAGGTCATCAGTCCCCTAGAACTTAGAACTACTTAAACCGAACTAACCTAAGGACATCACACACATCCATGCCTGAGGCAGGATTCGAACCTGCGACCATAGCGGTCACGCGGTTCCAGACTGTAGCGCCTAGAACCGCTCGGCCACCCCAGCCGGCCCCGAGGCAGGATTCGAACCTGCGACCGTAGCGGTCGCGCGGTTCCAGACTGAAGCGCCTATAACCCGCTCGGCCACCTGCAGCCGGCCGAATTTTACAAGTACAGCATAGCACAATATTTTAAAATTTACAAGTTCAGCATTACGATAAAAGATTTCGAGAGCCCTTTGGGCACTAACAATGTTGGAACAGAAGGGTAGCAACGATTTTAAAATTTGCAGCAAATCATAATAAAGGATCGAAAAATTTTCAAATAAAGCAGACGTTAAGACAGCAATAACAGGACAAAGCCGGGTTGGCGGATTTAAGGCTTGGCTAGGATGGTTTAGGGTAGTGGACACTTTGATTTAAACTTAAGTCCGAATGCCATAAAGATTAAGAACTTAACTCATAGAGAAAGCCGTAGCAAGTGAGGATACCGCGCCGTCTCAGAGGCTACAGCAAGACAGGGGGCGGAACACCACGCCGCACACACGTACACAGCCGACGTGGGTGGACTAGCCACGCCCGGTGAATCGGCGGGTAGTGGATAACACGCCGGGGCCAACGTCACCAACACCAGGAACAATTCGGGATGCCGAGGGCAAACAAACATATACTTCATGCAAGACTGAGGATCGAAATAAGCAAATTCTCAAGTCCCGAGACAAGAATACAAAATGCAAATTAATTTGATTAAACGGCCAACCGTTAACAAGACCCCTAAAACACCAATGCACTTCAAGTAAATTTATAAGCGGCAAGAAATGCTTCAGCGCTAATACCTAAGCACAAGATCACAGTAGTAACAAAATCTGCAACAGTAAACAACAAACTGCGTCTTTTAGTGCTGGATCTCGCCAAGACCTTCCAGCGTGCGTGTAGAAAACGAGCCAACATTCATCCAGCCGCTGGTGTTTGCTTATCACGACGATGGCTGACGTTACAATTCATCGACAAGTCTGGCAAGCAAGAACTTGCCACCTTAAAGGTCAGGCTCGATGTTCGACCTCAGTGGTCACTAATGTATGTGATGCCCTAGAATGTATTACAACCAAATTAATTTCACACCCAAGCAATAATGATAAAGATCACCGAAATGCTGAACAAACTACAATGAATAGGAAAACACAGTTTAAATACACTCAGAAATGTCACACAGAGAGGGAGCGGGGGAGAATTTAGTAGCATGAGGAGGGAGAACAGCGGGCAAAATCGACCCAACGGGAGCAAGTCCAGCACCAGAGCACGTGTGCGAAAATCCGTTAACAGAAGTACGTTACCCAAAATAAGGTAGGACGGGCGATTTACAGAGAAAATCAACGGGATCACGACGCCCTCATCAGCAGATGGTAACTCCCAAATTGAGATAGTAAATCGGGCGCAACAGCACAGATCCCAACACTCCACACCAATACGGCCCCTTACAAGTAGCCACCCACTTGGACATTCGACTGCCGATCGGGCCCCGAAGTGGCACACTCACCGTTCGGCACACGTTTCTCCCTCTCGCTGTCTCACGTCCGTCAACAACCTCCTCCAGTCCCCTGTAACGACGAAAGAGCCAACTAAAAGAGGATTGCGCCCGTAAGAAAAGATATAACAGCTCCGGAAAGGGTCGACACGGCTCAGCCACATTCAGCATCTGCAGTGCACCAAAGCGACCGGTCTGCTCTGTTAAGGGGAGCCGGAGGTGCCTATGTTGCCCATGTTAAAATCACTAAGTTTGAGGAACATTTATGAATAAACTACCAAACAGAAAAATTTGAATTTTTTTTACGTATAGAGTGGTTTAATATTGTAGTTATGACAGAAGGATTTTGGAGTATCTTTTCTAGTTTCCTTCCAATTATTTTTTTTATTAATGACCCAAATTTTTTTTACAAATAATTGCTTTATAATTAAACTGAAATGAAACTACTGAACATATTGCCAAATGGCTTTGTTACAATGTAAGTTTGTCCACTAGGAGTGCTGTATAAAAATTTCATCTCTCTAGCTTGAGTGGATTTTGAGAAAATGTTCCTTATATTCGAAAAATTCTAATTTACGGGAAATGGCTATCAAAGTTTCTCAATACATTCTTGCACTAGAGGATGGATTATCAGGGTCTTCTTCTTCATCCTCCAAAAGCTTCTTCTTCTGTCTACTTTTCTGGCCTGTTGTTCCATCATACTTCATATGCCTTTCTCTTCTTTCTGCTCCTCTTATCCTTTCTCAGTCAATATTTCTTAGTGCTCGTACAATGTTCACCCTAGCTGTAAATCCTAATGCCTTCAGAACTTCACACTTCACACTGTTCCCTTGGTTGTAGGTGGCTATTGCATCATAAATGCCAAAGTGCAGTGTTTTTATGCTTACAAACACCCTTTAGGAATCACTTTCCAAATCAAATTGTTTACGCTCTTATTAGGATTCTGCGTCTTTCTGTGTAGACATTTGTGTAACAATTCTGGCTGTGGTAAGTGATGAAAAATATCATCACTGTCACTAACATATTCACGAAATCTGTCACTTCCACCAGTCAGCTTCTTGCTAGATGATGTCACAGGGCTACGGCCGGCCATGTGTTGCTTAGCAGAAGAACGCACTGTTTCAGTAATTGTAGTATCGCAACTTGGTATTAGTGTTAATTTTCTTTTACCTACGTTCTTCCTCTTCTTATATACACGGTTACTAAAACATGGCATCGTAACCAGAACAACGCTTTACACAAGAAGTATAATAATACCAACAACAGGCGCAACACTGAACTAATTCGAAATAACAGCAAAGAGACGATGTTCTGCGCTCTTAGCGCTTCATTTGTCACAGAAAACAATGTAGCCAACCCTTGCACACTCGCTGTATGCGTAACATAAGGCGCTGTATGCGTAACAGGCCGAGAAAATCCCAAGCAGTTCGCCAGGAAGTCACGAGAGGGTGTTAGATGCATTCAGCGCCCGCCCATTTTCTCTGCAGGCGTGGGGGAAAATGGTATTAACTCCACTTCCAGGGCGAGTAGAACAATAATTCAAAGTTTACATTAAAGAGGAATGTTCCAATTAATTTTCGGTAGCAAAAAAAAAATTGTAATTTTTTTGGATTTGACCACATCCGGCTCCCCTTAAGGGAACGATTAACCTTTCCTTCAGTGTGCTTGTACCCTGACCATTTTCGTTAATGTGACTACCTGTCAAAAGCCTGAGTAACCAACTTTTGCGGTGCGGACCGCTGTGAGACGTCCAGAAAGAGAATCACTGAGGTTTTGGAAGACACCGAGGGATGTGGATCCACGCTGACTCTAGGGCCAAGGACAGCTGCGTTAGGTTTCTCGTCTGAGGATCCATGGCGCAAGCAGCCTGATCGAGGAGGTCCCACACATTCTCGATTGGTTTTAGGCTCGGGGAGTTTGGTGGCCAGGGGTGTACGATAAGCACACCTCGGTGCTCTTCGAACCACGCCCGTACCCTGCAAGCTAAGTGACAGAAGGTATTATCCTGGAGCTTGATGCCATCGTCCCGAAGAAAAGAAACTCCATATAAGAGTGGACATGGTCACCAAGGAGAGATGATTCATTCCCACTTCCAGAATGATGAGATCACCCAGGGGATGTCACGAAAACATTCCCTAGACCCAAACGCTCCCTCCTCCAGTTTGGACACTTCCGGTGATTATTGCAGGGTGCTTGCAGTCAGGAGTTTCACGTCGATGGAGCATTATACGTGATTTACCTGAAAGGGCCATCTGTCGCCATTCGGTGGAGTCCAGTTGCGGTAACGGCGCGCGAATTCCAATCTTCGCCGCCGACGAGCGGCAATCAGCATGGGTGATCCAGGCGCGTGCTTCGGAGGCCCATAGGCGGCAATAGTAGCTGAAGATATCCTGTTGGTAGGCTTTGGTTCATCTGGGCGGTCAGCAGCTCAACAGTTGCAAGTCTGTTCGCCCTTACACGTTGGTGGCACGCGACCAGAATACAGATTTAGCCGTTTCGGAACTGTCTCCACATTTGACTCTCCACATTTGACCTGAAAACCAATGATCATGCCCTTTTGGACGTCAGATAAACAGCTCCTTTTCCGCATTACTGCAATGACTGCATTGTACAGCCCCCCCCCCCCCCCCCCCCTACGATATACTTTACTTTGTATACCCTCAACTGCTATTGCTGATGCCTGCTTTCAGTGAATGGAAACGCGCCACCTGCCGTCTGTAAGTGGTTATTGCAGGCTGACGTCGAACATACTCGTTGGTCACATTAATCTGACTGGATTGTATATAATGCATTATGTATAAGTCTAGCGAACTCACAAAAGTCATATCATGGTGAACTAACACAAACACCTGTGCTTTTATTAGGTCTATAACTTTGCTTCAGCCGGTTTGTAATAGACGACAGTAGTGGCAAGTGGGGTTCAGGTGGTTGGTCATAGGTGTAACATAATAAGCGTAGGCATCTGTAAACATAATGCCATAAAAATATTAGTCGATTTGTGATTGCATCATGAGGTTATTCTCGATTAAGTACGTCAACTTACGTACCTATTTCTTGCCATTTGCGGGAAGTTTTAATTTTCTGCTTTAACATGAAGAAATCTGCGACAGTGGCTCTTAAAATTCTGGGTAAGACCAATGGTGAGGGAACTATTAGTGGAAGAATGTGGAGAGAATGTTTTCAGCGCCTTAAGGGCGGTGATTTTGATGTCGAAGACCGGCATGGCGGTGGAAGACGGAATGTTTTCGTAGCTACTGAAACAGACGAAGACAGTCACAGGACATTATTATTTAAAGCAGTTGATGCGTTCGAGCCCAGAACTTAAACACAAACGACCGCAATATAGCAATAGACACGTTAAAGTAATTTTGCAACAGGTCAGTGTTCGATCCCGTGTCGCAAAACCCGTCAAAATATATATGGAAACGTTGAAATGAGAAGTACTATCCTCCCGTCGTGTTCCCCATACGTTGCTCTCTCTGACTACCACCTTTTTCGATCAGAGGCATATAGTCTGGTTGACCAGCACTTCCGATCATATGAACAAGTGGAAAATTGAATCGATTCATGGATCCCTACAAAAGACGCCCAGTTCTTCTGCCACGGGATTCGTGTACTATACGAAAGATGGGAGAAAGTAGTGGCCAGCGATGGGCAATACTATGAATCATAATTTTTTTTTGTAAGTTTATCACGATAAAGCCCCGAACTTCGAGAAAAAACGGCGGAAGCAAAGTTTTATACCTAGTAGTTTTTATGACCAGAAAATAGGAGAGGGGGGGGGGGGGAGAGCAGTACATACAAATTATGTTTTTTAACACCGAGACGAAAATCTACCTTATACGTGTTTGCAGCATCAGCGCCTCTATCTGTAATTTGGTGACGGAGTATACATTGGTACTAGAACAATAAATAAAGTGTTACGTTATCAACAACATCTCACGACATGTCCCGTAAAAATATAGCTATTTCTGCCAATCATGTTCGCTGATTCTTCAATCGGTTCTTGGAAGAACGACATTACAGTTATTTAAAAGCACCATATTGCTTATGGTCTACAAGATTAATTTGTTGTGTTAACCGGATTTCGTCTTATAAGGGCATCATCAGACTTTAACTATCGTCGCCGAAGAATTACAATGCTTACTCCCTTTGGACTTATTTATCGTTAAAGTAGAGTGGATTGTATTTGTAGGCCACAAACAAAACAGAGAAAAAAAGAAAAAAAAACCTAACCTAGATGTGTAGCCCGTGACAGCATTCCTCTGGTAAACCTTAGTACGCTCTCGTTCATTGTTCAGCCTCATTGTCACACTTCTTTTCTGCTGACTGTCTGTGGCAGACGTTTTTGCCTTGCCACGCAAAGAATCTTTTTGCACCTACATTTGGTTCAAGGAAAGCGGAGATGTGAAAGTTGAGATGTCTGCTGTGCTACTAAAAAACTTTATGTAAACGAATTAAAGCTGCTTCCCTTGATCAAGTAGCTTTCATAAAAACGTTTTAATTTTCGCATAAAAACTAAAGCCCACGGAGTTTGGATTTGCATTTTTTTTGCTGTTTTCCTCAAACGACTGTTTACAGTACTTGAAACAAGTCGCTGCTCGTTGCTCGAAGCCTGTAAAATGAATTATGAGTACGAATTCTAACTGCTAGTATGAGGGAAAAAGAAACCGACAGTCTGATGCTGTCATCTTTTTCCGAAATGCGTTCCCCAATCATCTGTAGAGACCTTTCTACTTCCTCTGTAGTCAAGCACAATGAATTTCTGAATCCATTCCATGCTCTATTTTCAAGGTATCAAGGAGATGGTGGATATATTTATTTCCTTCTTTCAGGAGCTCATGAATCCAAGAATGTTTATAAGAATTGCTGCTACTTTTCAACTGATAGACATTAAACGTTGCTACATACGAAATGTCGCTAACATGCTGGAAGGTTTTTTTATGATCACGAAAAGCTTATATTCCTTTGCCTCTTGACAAAATTTGTTTGACAGTGTTATGCATAATTTCAAAGTGTCCAATCAAATAATATCTGAAGACCTTAAGTTTCATCTACGCTGGATGCACTGTGCCAAATACATTCTGCCTGTTGTCGGTACATTAAAAGACGTGAAGTGTCTGCACGCGCTCAGTTCGGCTAAGAATGCACCTTCCGATGCAGAACAGTGCATCCATGGATGTCTGTCGTTCACCACCAGATGGCACTAGCATCGTTTTCACAGTGATGGGATACTAAGTCACCACAGTTCATCCAATTTGGAGTGAGTATTTATTAATTGTACACACAAGGCTTCCTCATAAATCGGTCTGTCTATTACTGAAAACCATATCAAAACACCTACACTGGTTCCAGAGATTAGCCCAAATATACGGAAAGAACCATGTGTGGCGTTTATGTTATTTGGAGTCTGGGATTAATTAACTTCTTATCTGTTACCACACTGCTCTACATGGACGCTCAAAAAGTAATTTTTAGTATTAAGTCTTAAAAATCCACAAATATGCGCTATGTATAATGGTTAAAACTGTCTCTTTTTACCCCTAAACACAAATCTGTCTGTGCGCTAACGAAAATTTGTCCTAATGTAAGAAATCTGAAGTCCAAAGCTAAAGAGTATCTATTCCACCGAACACAGAACAAGCTGATCGGTTCTTGTAATTCATGTTAAATGAAAGTTGCACTGTCTATGATTCAGCACACCAATTATCAAAGAAATGTGTGTGAAATCTTATGGGACTTAACTGCTAAGGTCATCAGTCCCCAAGCTTACACACTACTTAACCTAAATTATCCTAAGGAGAAACACACACACCCATGCCCGGGGGAGGACTCGAACCTCCGCCAGGACCAGCCGCACAGTCCATGACTGCAGAGCCATAGACCGCTCGGCTAATTATCACACCTTAGTATTGTCACTTAAATGTCTCCAAACTACCAATGAGAACAATGTACTCCTGGGAAAAGATGAGTTCAGCTGTATTCTTCAACGTTTTACATACAAATAATGTGCCTTGTAAATCCCTGTCTGTCCCTTAAAAATTGCAGTTACTATTTATGATAAATTCATTTAAATAATCTGTCTGGCACAAGATGAATCAGTTAGATCATTACGTCTGTCTGGTAGTTATAAAATACAACTGATGGTTACAGAGTTTTTATGCATTTCTTTTATAGCTGCAGTGGTGTCTGGAGACCCCTAGGCTGTCGGTCCAGTGTCGCACTGCTGTCACAGCTCGCACTGCTAAGACCAGTTACTTATTTCCTCAGCGCTCGAACTAGTGGGTGGTGGCCTATTATTTTCACTACAACAGTTTTCCGAACAATTAATACATAATTTATACTTGTAACTTAATTCTGCCTCTCAGCAACATTTTTCTTAACATCTTCCTAGCATAATTACTTTGTAGAGACAATAAAACAGGCGTATGAATGACGCGAGCCATGGCAGAGAACTTCAATTTATATGTTATGCATATAAGACAGGACATACAAAATTTAAGTACAGGGTATGATCAATGACTGCATTTTTTGGCGGATTATAGTGTTTTTGAGGGGTGCAAGGCTGGCTGGGCCGTTACCTCATGCACTCGAGCATTAAACGGCTTTTTGCCTGGCGATAGCTCATTGGTGTTGCATTCCTATTCATCCATAAACAAAGATCTGTGCCGTCTCTCCAAACCCCTGCCAAGCCTGGCGAGCTGCTTTTGACTCTGGCATCCACCTTCAGACCAGTTGTCGTTGCAACCACAGTACCTGACACTAAACTGTCGGCCTCTTGTTTATTTACTACATTCCATTGTGTGTTTTGTGGTTAAAACCCGCCGATGGCGGGGTCGTGGGGAACATGAGTGAGTAAGGATGGGGAAAAAAATTGGACATTCTTTTTCCTAAGGAACTACGTCTTCAATTTGCCTTAAGAATTTTGGACAAGCGGTAGAAAATCTAAATAGTGGTAGCCCCATGAGGTCCTCCACAGTGCGAATGAAATGTCTTAACCGCTGCCGCATCTAGCAGGCCACTAACGGATGCGGCTAGCATGAACGATGGTCTGAACTACCCTAGGATTTTTGCTCACGAGGAGAGCACGAAACGCGCCGTAACCCGATTTCTCTGGAACTTCGCTCAGTGAAAGAACAGTATTCCGACTTATCCGTAGACACTCGACCGTTTCTGAAAACACGACCGTCGAAGTTTTTGCGGTATTTTCGAGGTACTTTATGGGGCTTTTACCTAACGACAGACCCTGAGAACATCACGGCTCAGTGGTTAGCGTCAGGACACTTCCCTTTTTTATTTTTATTTTTTTTTAATTACCTCCTTGTGTTCGGTAGCCGATTACTGTTTTTCTTTTCTTTTTACTGTTTTCATTCATCTACCCATGGCCGTAGAAGGATACTACACGACTGTTTCTTATCAAATTAGAGAGTACAAGGGTGTTCTGTTATTTGTAAAATTACAACTGGATTTCACAGTTAAGGGTCACACAGTTCTTATATTATATGCGTGCGTTTGGTATGTAGAGGGGTTTTTAAATTCTCCTATTCTGATGTTTCGTTTTCATGCCGCTTATTAGATTAATTCCCATGTTTTATTCATATTTTTTTAGGAAGATTTGGGACATTCTCCTGGATCATACCGATTGTAGAAACATTCGAAACACAGATGTTCCAAACACAACAAGCATCGCGCGTGGGCAGGTTTGCCACAGTGACATAATTCCGTATGAATTTCACTACGGAAATAAATAGTGTTAACATTGGTGAAGACCTCGGGCGTCGGTAATTATTCGCGGCAGACCATGCATCACATTTCCGAAAACTGGCACATGCCACTGATCACGAATTAAGCAGACAAAGTAATAATCAGGTTTCGAACATGACGGGAAAGATTAAGAACCCCGCGACTCTGACCACTGTGCACCAATTCGTCGAGGTACAGAGCGTGGTATAAGGGACATAAAGTATCTCGAAACTACCTCCAAAACTTTGAACCCGTTTTTTTCAGAAACGGTCGAGTATGTACGAATAAGCCGAGACATGTGTAAGCTCAATCTGACGTAGCGAAGTTTCTGGGAAATCGGGTTATGGCACTTGCCTAGTTCTCCTCGTCAGCTGTACTCTCTTAGTTCTCAAATCGTGAGGCAGATGTTTTTCTTGGATAAGTGATGAAATAGAACTGTAAGTGGGATCCTCTGGAGATAGTGGAAGAGCTCTGGGGCGGTTGAGGGAAACAAATGACGTGTGGTGAGACCATTGTTCGCGGCAGGTCAACCGGAAAGCAGCAGGTTCGCCGCACTTGCCGGCTATTTGTTTACACGGGGCCAGGAGGTAGCGGGCGCAACAAACGGCCGGTGGCGGCCCGTAACTCAGCGGGCACGTCGCGAATATCCGCGCGCCCGCTGCCCGCTGCCCGCTGCCCGCTGTGTGCCGGGATTAATGTGGACGGACGGTACGGCGCGCTGGGGAATGCAGCAGCCGCCGTGGCGCACCCGGATTTTCGTCCGGAGACAGGTGGACCGCGTGGCTCATCTGCCGTGGCTCGCTCCCGTACATCCGGGAGCGCCAGCCATACCGTAAATCGTAAATATGTGAGGTGCAAGCCCAAGGATTTCAAATCTAGACGACCGACGCCACATGAGAGCTGCTGTGTTCAACTACGCTCTACCGTCAATTCTGGTCTCGGTATAGCGTTGCTTTTGCGTCAGGTGTTTATAAAAGTTATAAACATTGGCTTGAGGCCTTCCTCAGTCTCCACTCCTTCCAATCTGACCATGTAAGTGTTGACCAGACGTGGTTTAAATTAAAAAAAAAAAAGAAAATAGTTTCGACGGCTGTTGAGAGACATCTTCCAGAGAAATTAATAAGCGATGTTACTGATCGCCCATGGTACACAAAACAGGTGAGCACTATTGCAGAAACAACGATAAAAACATGCCAAATTTAAAAAAAAAAAAAACCGCAAAACCCTCGACACTGGTGACGTCTTACGGAAGCTCGAACTGTAGTGTCAACTGAAGTGTGAGATGCTTTTAATACTCCCCACAACGGAACTCTGTCTCGAAATCTGACAGAAAATCCAAAGAGATTCTTGTCATATGTGAAGTACACTAGCGGAAAGACACAGTGAATATTTTCACTGAGCTATAACAATGGTGATGTTACTAATGACAGCCCACGAAAGCAGAGTTGCTAAATACGGCTTTTCGAAATTTCTTCATCACAGAAGCCGCAATAAATATTCCAGAATTCAAATCAAGAACAACTACCTGCATACATTAGCCGAGCGGTCTAAGGCGCTGCAGTCATAGACTGTGCGGCTGATCCCGGCGGAGGTTCGAGTCCTCCCTCGGGCATGGGTGTGTGTGTTTGTCCTTAGGATAATTTAGGTTAGTTAGTGTGTAAGCTTAGGGAATGATGGTCTTAGCAGTTAAGTCCCATAAGATTTCACACACATTTGAACCTACATACATGGTGTGTAAATAAACATTCAAGACTGGTCTCAGGACGCAAAATTTATTGAATACTTTCATACATCGGACTAAAACTCTTCAAAATACGTGCCTAGGGAATCCATACACCACTGTCAACGAGATTTCCACTGCTGGTAAGCTCCCTCGAACTTCTTAACCGGAATGCTGTTCAAAAGCCTTGTCGAAGGCTTTTGGACTGCTGCGACACTGTCAAACCACTTACCTTTCTGGTATCTCTTTACCCGGGGAAACAAAAAGAAGTCATTTGGGGCGAGGTCGGGGTTCTAGTGTGGCTGCGGCAGCGCTGCCACGTTGATCAGGGTGAAAACTTCAGTGACGGCGAAGCAGGTGCGAACGGTTGCATTCTCCTAGTGGAGCATCCAGTTGTCTTTCTTCTCTGGCCGGATTCGGTGGACTCGATCCCTCAAACGGCGGACCACTCCAGTACAATACTGACCATTGACAGCGTTTACGGCAGGCACAGACTCTTCTTAGAGCATTCCTTTTGCGTCAAAGAAAGCAATGAGCATACTTTTCACACGTGATTTGCTCATTCAGGCTTTCTTCGGCTTTGGTGATGGGCAGGTATGCCACTCAAGCTTTGCCTCTTCGACTCTGGACCGTATTCGAAGACCCAGGTTTCATCACCAATGGCCACTTTGTCCAAAAAATCAGGTTCGGTTTGTAAACGTTGAAGCAATTCCTGTGAAACAACCAGGCGCCGCACCTTCTGTTCATCCGGGAGCAGTTTAGGGACACGTTTCGAACACAATTTTCTCATCATTAGTTCTTCTGTCACTAGCTAAACACAATTTGGTGATTCAAACCTATTTCATCTGCAATTATGCAGATGCTATGACGTCGGTCACTGTTTAAAACTTGACGCACTTTGGCCAGATTTTCGTTAGTTCTGCTCGTTGAAGAGCGTTTATCGACCTCGAAGTCTTCGCGGCCATCTTTGAACCTCTTGTGCAAGATGCAAACCATGCCACGTGAGTGGAGTATTCTTTATACTCCTCTTGAATCACTTGGAACGTTTCCGTACTGGTCTTGTTCAGTTTTACACAAAATTTTATCGACCACCTCTGCTCCAAGAGGCGCTGCATTTTGGAATTTCCGATTTGTCCTGGTAGACCACCCAGTCGTCTTTCTTCTCGAGGCGGACTCGGCGGACTCGATCCCTCAAACGCTGCTCCAAGAGGCGCTGCTTTTTTGACGCTCCGATTTCTCGACGACGTTTCGAAACAGAGACTCCCTGCACTAGCGATGTTTTCACTCCTGCGTTTCGCTGGCGAATGCCGATGCTTGGCTCGCTTCGCTAGTACCCCACAGCACCAGGCTGATGTTCAGAGAGGCAGATTGACATTTGGTTAGATGAATTCATTTCATTGATACAAATGAGTAGTTCATCAACTTTATTTCTGAGTCCCGATATGTTCTGGTGTAATAAAGATAACTGATACCGCATACTAATGGGATTATAACTGCTTTGATGAAGATGGACTGGCAGTTTCTGATTACTTTCTGTTAAACATTGTTTAAATGGAGGCTCTATGCTAAAATCTGACTCCTGTTCATCTGTTTTCTCAAACTGAGTGTGTCTGTCAATCTCTCTTAAAACTCGTTTTCTATCTCCCTTCCCTATCCTAAAAAGCCATCCCTCTGACACCTGTGACCATTGGTATTTTAACACTTGTGACAGTGTCCCCCCTTAAGTTTTCTGCAATCAACCCAGACAGTTTTCCCTTCCCTTTCCTATTGAGGTGAAGGCCATGCCTAGTGTAGTCCCACCTATCAATAGCATCCACAGGAATCAAACCAATATTGGACTCTATATCCGTCCTAAGCAGCCACTCCAAGTTCACCCTCCCTACAGAAGAGCTCAAATGAGGCCGATCATGGCGTCTCAACACAGATACAAATCCCACACTCGTATGCTTCGTTGCTGATGCTATCTTCACCAGGTTACTCCCTATGGAATATTCAGAGTCTCTGTTAATGCTATGTCCCGGACCACCCACTATAACCACGACATCCTCCTTCGTGAAATCCTTGCATAAAGAACCTATATCCTCTGTTACCTGACCCAGATCTGCACTAGGCTTGAAAAAGTTTGTGACCTCGTACTCTGGACCTAGGTTTTCCTGCAGTAGTTGGCCAACACCTCTACCATGGGAACTACCTAACAACAGAACTTCCTTTCTCTTTACAAATTTCCCTACCTTTTTCAAGTCCTTGAAAGCTTGTTGTGCCCTTTCTACAGCTTCAGCTACATGAGGCAACAGGTCAAATCTATTTTCAAGATTTATCACAAAGCTGTCTGATGTTCTCCTTTGCCTGTTCCCCCTATTACCTGTTGCCACTTCCCACCTCTGTCCACCCTTCTCCCTCTTTAACCTGTCCATATCCTCCCTTGCATTGTCTAGGTCAGCTTGAAGAGCTGCAATTTTCCCTTCCTTTTCCTGTTTACAGACAAACAACCAACACTGATTCAGAAAATATCATTCTTGTGAAACAGAACTAGTTCTTTATTCCCACGAGGTAATGAATGCTGCTGACGCGGGAAGTCAGATTGATTCCACATTTTTTTTAGATTTCCAGAAGGCTTTTAACAGCGTATCTCACAAGCGACTTCAAATCAACTTGCGTGCATATCGACTACCATCTCAGTTGTGCCACTGGATTCGTGATTTCCCCTCAGAAAGGTCACAGATCCTAGTAATTTACGGTTCAAATGGTTCAAATGGCTCTAAGCACTATGGGACTTAACATCTGAGGTCATCAGTCCCCTAGACTTAGAACTACTTAAACCTAACTAACCTAAGGGCGTCACACTCATCCATGCCCGAGGTGTGATTCGAACCTGCAACCGTAATTTGCGGAAAGACATTGAGTAAAACAGAAGTAATATCTGGAAGTGTTGTAGGCCTTCTGCTGATTTTGTTATTCTTTTGCATGAAGCTGCAGACAACCACAGTGTTATGTGCAGGTTATGGCCGAGCGGTTCTAGGCGCTACAGTCTGGAACCGCGCGACCGCTACGGTCGCAGGTTCGAATCCTGCCTCGGGCATGGATGTGTGTGATGTCCTTAGGTTAGTTAGGTTTCAGTAGTTCTAAGTTCTAGGGGACTGCTGACCTCATAAGTTAAGTCCCATAGTGCTCAGAGCCATTTGAACCATTTTTTGCAGGTTGTGTATGACAACAAATTTCATTAAGCTCTTCTTTCCTCCAGGAAAATAACTCTTGGAACAAAATCAACCGACGTCTTTGAAATACTGCATTTGTTTATGGAAGAAAACAACGTTAATTAGGAAAATTGTGTAGGTGTGTGTACAGCTGGAGGTACTGGTATGCCTAGCGTTACGCAGGATTGCACGTTCTGATCAATAAAGAGGCTCCTCAAGGTATTTGAGCACATCATTTTATTCACCGTCACGCACTCGCATCAAAAAGCACGAGCCATGTCCTCCATGAGCTTCTGCAGTCAGTGATCCACACGATAAACACTGTTTAAAGTCGGTATCTTAAGTCGAGATGTTCTCGACAGTTGTGTATTGATACGGGAGTTGAGCACATTTATTAATTTATCACAATACCTCTTATTGGCTTTCAAGTGGGACAGTCTTGAGAAGGTCGTACGAACTAAGGAGTGAAACTTTTAGTAGGGAACTTCCTCCAACAATTACCACAGAAGGAAAAGAGCATTTATTTATATTTCTTCAGTCTCCACATTCAAGTGCTCGATGCAGCAGATGTAACAACGTTGTACTGGTTTTTTTACCTTTGCACCGTTCTTTGAGATCTGGAGCTTGGTGAAACAGGAGTATCCGCAAGCAGGCAAAAAGATCGTTCGGGATATTGTACATTTTGTACCATTGCTTGAGATTTGGAACTCGGTGAAGCATGAGTATTAGCAAGTAGGTAATAAGTAATAAGGCTCTAAGGGTTTTTACACCTTTTGCACCACACCACTTATGTGAGTTAAGTTTTCCAGCATTGGCAGTCCACAATTCACAATATAGCTCGCTAACGAATATGGAGAAAGACGTGCGAATCACAATTTCCAATCTTGTGTCGAGATTTGAGAAACTGATGATGAAGAAGCAAGCTGATCCTTCCATTTGTTTTCGTTGCAAGAACAAGATGTAGTCACATTAATGGATTAAAATGTGTTATGGTAATAGTTTACTAAGAAATAACTATCATTATTCATTTGTTTCAATACTTAATCTACCCATACTTCGAGTCGGAAACCATGTGTGATGGGAACCATGGGTGTTCATGTTCAGGTGAAGGTAGCCATGGGCCCAAAAAGATTGCAAAGAACTGACCTAATTAGTACTTTACTTCACAGCTGTGTATGTGTACAGTATGCTCTGAGTACAGATCATCTTCGGCCAAGTGGAAAGAGTGAAAGGGCGTTGAGATTAAGATACTGGTCTCGCAAAACCCTGCAAGAAATTTTTGCATCATCTGCACATCTGCGAACGTTTATGGGGTTGGATAAAAGAGGAGCAAGGAACGGAAGAATATGACTTATAAAACTAAAGAATTAATTTTACTGTCAGATAAAGAGAAAAAATTATCGAAACGAAGGCATCCTGTTAGGAAACACACCTGGGTAATCTTCAATATCGTTTGCTCCATTCGTTGCATTACAATACCATACCATTCTTTTCACTGTGCTCTAGACACTGCTGCTCAAGCCTCTCCCAAATATCGACGGTGTCTCTCCTGAGGACGTCCAGCGTATGAGGTTCGTTCTTACACGACGTGCTGCAGATTTCACCTGGCTGAGACATACCTGTCCATCTCCAAATTCTGAAGAGAAATCAATGCCAATAATCCGGGTTCTACTCCAGATATTCCATTGCCCATCGTCTTTGCCGACCATGGTGCTAGGCGTTTTGAACTGTTGTTCGTAATGGACGCCGAAGTCCACAGTAATTGTGTGGAAACGACACAGCCCTCCAAGTCAGGAGGAAAGGCGGCGCTGCTATCATGAATTTTCTTAGGGATGCCTACGAGTTGACTGTGGGTGACTACAAAGAGGAGGTTCTTCAATGTTTCATGTCTCACGATTGTCGTTCAATGCTCGGGTAACTTCGCTGTGGACTCCCAGCCCCATCGATCAGACATTACAGTCACAACTTGCACCATAAGTGCCGAAGCATTGTTCTGTAAAATGATGTGCGGTTCCTGCAAAAGGTGTCACCGCTTCTTTCTTTATGCTGAATAGCCCTCGTAAGTTAATATTCCTACGTATGAGCCCCACATTTTCTTCTCTTATCTTCGCCGCCTTCATGCGATATGTAAGTCGGCGGTAGCAGAATCATTCTGCAATCAACTGCAAATACCGGTTCTCTAAATTTTCCGTCTAACGTATCGCGAAAAGAACGTCATCTTTCCTCCAAGGATTCCCATTTGAGTTCACGAAGCATACTCACGTGTCGATCTATATACACCCTCACACACTCCGCAGACCACAGTACGGTGCATGGCGTTACATCCCGGTAACAAATCTACCGGCATGTCTCTGAACTTCTTCGATGTCTTCTTTTAATCTGACATTGTGTGGATCACAAACACTCGAGCAGTGCTCAAGAATGGACCACATTATACGCGGTATCCTTTATAGGTGGGCTACACTTCTCTGAAATTTTCCCAATAAACCCAAGTCGCCTTCCCTTGTACCGATCCTACTTGCTCCTTCGATTTCACATCGCTTTCCAATGTTACTCGTAGGTATTTAATCGATGTGACTATTTCAAACAGTACACTAGTACACCACTAATACTGTATTTCAACAGTACATGATTGCTTTTGCTGCTCATCTGCATCAACGTTCCTTTTTCTACATTTATCACGCCAACCAGAAATTCTTTCCAAGTCACCCTGAATTCTTGTATAGTGACTCAATGACGACACTTTTCCGTACACTACAACTAACTACAGCGAACTGCAACAGGTTGCTGCTCTCGCTATTATTTAGGCATACAGAGAACAAGAGCAGTCCTGTTACACTTCGCTTGGACACTCCCCGGAGATACCATTGTCTTTGATGGACAGTCGCCGTTGATGACAACATACTGTTGCTTATAACTCTTCGAATCACTCACATATCTGGGAATCTGTTATGTGTGCTAGAAAGAAATATGGAACCTGGCTGTTGCCCTTCGTCCAGGATATCGTTTGCAGGATGTCGTAGGATATCGTGCGAAGAAGGTCAAGGTGGATTTCGCATCAGCGACGCTTTCTAAGTCCATTCTCATTTGTGAACCGAAGTATTTATGTCTCGAGGAAATTTAGTATGTCCATACTTACCATATGCTCAAGAATTACGCAGCAATCAGATTTCAGGGATATTTGGTCTTTAATTCTGTACGTCGGTTCTTTTACCCTTCTCGTATACTGGAGTCATATGCACCTTTTCCAGTCCTATGGGACTTCATGCTGGGAAGAAATTCGCGACTTATGCAAGCTAAGTAAGGAACCGATGCCGAATTAGGACTCCATCCTGACATGTCAATTGATTTGTTTTGAGCTCTTTCAATTGCTCGTCAACGATAGGGATGCCCCATTTCTGTGTCGTTCATTAGGGAGTCTGTGCGATGGTCGGACGGCCGTACGACTACATAATGTTCCTGCTTGAGTGATTTCTTAAATGCGAGATTTAAACTTTTCCTTTTGCTGTTGCAACACCTGACTAATCGATGAATCATTGGATAGGGATCTTCGAATCACTTAATGATTTTCAGTATCACCAGAATTTTCTCGGGTTCTCAGCGGAATTGGGTGGCTGTTGAAGTATGGAGATGGAAGACGATGTATGCTTCGAGAATCAATCTTTTTAAGAACGCCCAAATTTCTTTTCCAGGTGACATTTCGACGTTCTTTTGTAAACTGGAAACGCAAAATTCTCTACTTTCTCAGTATTTTCCAAAATTTCTTATAAAACTGCATTGGGTCCTTTCCGTTCCTAACCCACTTACTGGGAACGCTATTCACTATCAGTGTAAAATTTACCCATACTTGCTCTTCGTCCATTATACTGGAAATAAACGCTCTCCATTTATTGTCTAAATAGGATGCAAACAACTGCTTACCTGCTCTTTCCAACATAAACGCTTTACTAGCCTTCTTGATGAACTTGTTAACTTTAGTAACTATTTTCACCAAGATGACATCATTCACTAAGGCCTGTCTCTGTAATGACACTGTCGATAATGTCAGGCCTTTTTGTAACTAAAAAGTTTAAAATAATTCCATTGCATATGGGTTGTCGTAATATCTGGTGGAAGTATCTGACCATGAAAATTTTCTGAAAACTTTTTCAAATGCGCTTCACAAAAGTGTCTGTCCGTACTACTTACAATGTATCCATGGACGTCCCAGTCTGTACTCGTAGTTCGAAGTCACCTCTAATCAACACTGCATGGCGAGGGTACTTTCGCGCTACTGTAAGTAGGCTTTCTTTGAATTTTTCTACAACTGCTACAGTGAAATTGGGTGACTGAGAAAAACACGCGATGATTAAATTAAGTCCTGCTAGGGTGATCCTGTCAAGAGCTCCAGCAGCCGCCAGCATAGCTTTATGGATGATAGCAGACCCTATCCAGGCAGGTCTCTCGAGCAAGAGTCTGGCGAAGAGCCAACCACAGCGTAGAGGGGAAGGGGGTGGGGGCGGTTCTCTCGGTCATAGGTAAGCCTACCATCCTAGAGAAGACAAACGTGATGCAATGCGGGGAAGGACATCCTAAAACACCTGTAGAAATGGATCAATACCAGTTATGAAGGCAGTCTTCTAAGGAAGACAAGCCTAAATGAAAAACAGGTGTGCCAGGATGCTTACAGGAGACAGCCCAACCACCCGGCTACCCTGTTAACAGGTCGGTAACATGCAACCGGGGAAATAAATCGTTTACTCATTACAACTAAGCAAATAAAAGCCGGACTGACACAAAGATGACAACTAGGAGTACCAAAGAGGACTGAGAGTAATTGGGGCAATGAGTTATTGAAGACATACACATGCAGTATAAGGGGCCTGTACGGCAAAGATCAGGAATTTAATCAAGAGCTACTGAAGGCGAAAACTGATGCAGCAGTAACAACAGAAACAAAAAAAGGAGGATCCATTGAATGACGAGACTATGTCTCGTTGTACAGCGGAGAGAGTATAAGTAAAAGAGGTTGGTGATATTATAACGGTAAAAACGGCTTTAAAAATGAGAATACATTCGTACACACCCATTAATGAAAGGATTATAGATCTACAATTTAAAACATAATATTAACATCAGATGCATATTTGCACCCGAGGAAGTAAGAAAAGAAGACACACTCGATTTTTATTCTTCCTGCAGTCTGTGGTGGACAAGATACCTAGTCGTGAGAGTACTATAATCGCTGGGGATTTTAAATCAAAGGTAGGGAATCCATCTTCAAAGGGGACAGTTTGAACTAATGGAGAAGATTATAAGAACTAGAGAGAATTCGCAACATTTAATAATGTAAGATCAAAGAAAGGGTTTTATCGTCGTAAAAGTATCCATAATTTTATGTGGAGTGCAGTGCATAAGGGAGCAGGTCAGTCATTGATTATATCCTCACAAATTACAAAAATACAGCGTTAGTACAAGATACTAGAGAGCAAGGAGGGTATGATAAACATTCGGACTGCTTTCTGATGATGCCTAAAATAAAAATGCCACCTTAGAGACAGAGAGAGGAAATCTTTAGAATACTTCTTCTGCGAGATTCAATTGCGAGACATTTATATCAAAGGAAAATTGATGAGATGTTAAAAGATTAAAAAATAAATGTAAACATCAATGAAGAATGGAGAGAAATTAGCAGTATAATTATAGTATCAGTTGAAGCAGCAACAGCAAAGAGGATGAAAAAGAAAAGAAGTCTTCCTGTCTGGAAAAAGACCCAGCAGAGACGGTTAGGAGAAAGACAGAAGCTTATTTAGAATACTGGAATACAAGACTGTCACAAGATCACATTGAATACAAAAGATATGTTAGACAAAAGAGAAACGAGAAGAGTGAAAAGACAGAGTTGGAAACCATTAATTGAAAATTTAGAATACCGTATCTTTGGAAGACAAATAAGATGTTATAAAATAATGAAAGCTCTCAGCAAAGAGGAGAAATATACCCTAGGGTGGCACAATATCTCCGATGACGCCCAGGCTACCTCCTCAACCCATTGGCATGAAGACCAGAAATCAGCTCAGTCAGACATGAATGTAGGTCTAATCTCCCTGAAAGAACCGGTAGTCGCAATAGAGCCCATGAGAAAAGGAAACTGTCCAGGAGAAGACAAAATAATAACGGAATTTATTAAAAATGCCCAAGAAATT